>NC_134358.1:137541112-137603612 GCF_048569485.1 Anomaloglossus baeobatrachus
AGACACACCACCCTGCACCTCGACGCGTTTCGCTACCGCTTCGTCGGGAGCTGACCTGGGCCATGAGCAATAAAAATCCTTCCGTTCTTCACAAGATTTTCAATTAGTGGTGAATTTCATATTACAATGTTGCCCACTATAGATGATGAGAAAACCCCCTTTCTTTGTCGCTCCCTTGGGAGACCCAGACAATTGGGTGTATAGCTACTGCCTCCGGAGGCCACACAAAGTATTACACTCAAAAGTGTAAACCCTCCCCCTCTGCTATACACCCTCCCGTGCATCATGGGCTCCTCAGTTTTTATGCTTTGTGCGAAGGAGGCTGACATCCACGCATAGCTCCACATCTTAGTCAGCAGCAGCTGCTGACTAGGTCGGATGGAAGAAAAGAGGGCCCATATCAGGGCCCCCAGCATGCTCCCTTCTCACCCCACTCTTGTCGGCGGTGTTGTTAAGGTTGAGGTACCCATTGCGGGTACATAGGCAGGAGCCACATGCTGTTTTCCTTCCCCATCCCTTGATGGGCTCTGGGTGAAGTGGGATCCTAATCGGTCTCCAGGCACTGGGACCGTGCTCCCTCCGCAGCCCCTGGGGAATTTGCTGGACAGGAGCCGGGTATCATCAGGGACATGGCCCTGCTACTGGGAGGTACTCTGTGTCCCCGTGGGGACCGCGCATGGAGCGCTTGTGCCATACACACTGCAGCACTGCTGGGTGTGTTAGTGCGCCGGGGACTACCGCGCCGGCCGTGCTTATTTGCCGGCCGCGCTTATAACTTTAGTCCCCGGCTTTTGCAGCCTAGTTTCGCTTATTCCCGCCCACAGGCCTGCCAGTCAGGGGAAGGGCGGGACGCTGCACAGGACGGCAGCACTGAGGGCTGGAGCATACTCTGTATCCTCCTCCCCCCTCACTCAGCACAGTGGGGCACTAGATTCCCGCACTTTTTAGGGCACGCCCACGGCCCCCTCCTCCCCACAGAACGCCGGCAGCCATTACTGTCAGCACTTCTGACGCTGGAGAGGAGAGACAACATCAGGGGGGCCCGGGCACGGATTCTGGTGATCACACAACCGCTGTGAGCGGTCGGTAAGCAGCACCTGAGGTGCTGGCCCCACTGAGTGCCGAAGTGTATATATGTATATATGTATATATGTATATGTGTATATATATATATATGTATGTGTATATATATATATATATATATATATATATATATATATATATAGATATGATATGATATGATATGATATGATATGATATGATATGATATGATATGATAGTCGCACTGTTGATTTTTGGCTACTCCTAGAGAAGCCTTACAGTCCAGCCCCGGGCACTGTTCAATCATTATCCCACCCCCGGACCTGCCAGTCAGGAGGAAGGGCGGGACAGTCGGGCTGACGCCGACAGTGAGGGCCGGGGCACACTTCGCTGTCCTCCGCCTCCCTCACTAATCACGCTACGGAACTGATTCCCTCAAGGACTCAGTGTCCCCTTGGGGACGGCGCAGAGAGCAGCTTCGCCTCAGACTTGGCGACTACCGCACCTGCTTGCCGGCCGCGGTCGGTAACTTTAGTTCCCGGCTTTTGCGGCCTAGCGCCTTAAACTCCCGTCCCTGGCCCTGCCAGTCAGGGGGAAGGGCGGGACGGTCAGTCGGAGGCTAGCAGTGACGGCTGGAGCACACTTGGCTGTCCTCCGCCTCCCTCACGTTTCGCTCAGGGCACCAGATTCCCGCACTTTTGGGGTTACGCCCACGGCTCCCCCCTCCACTGTACACGCCGACAGCCATGTTTTCAGCAGCACATACTGCTTCAGGGTCGGTACACCAGGGGGCTTCTTCTCGATGCTGGGCCCCCTAGAGTGATGAACTGTATATGTGATACACTGTATATATGGCTATATAATGTTTGAATGCAGTTTCACTGGTTGAGCTTCGCCGGCGTTCCCTGTCCAGGCGGCAGGGACAGAGTTACAGCTTTGCTGAGAAACTCTCTGGGTCATTTTCACTATCCATGTCTCAGGCTATGGACAAATGGTCGGCTAAGAGACTAGGAGTTTGCAGTCCAGACCGGCCCCTTACACAGGCCCCGGGCACTGCGGGATCGCCCCAGGCCTCCCTCGGTCTGCGACGAAGCGTGTTCCTGGGGTGGCCTCTAGTTATTACGTGGTAAACTCCAGCACGAACCGCAGTCCCAGTCCGGCTAAGCAGCCTTGCTTGGAATCTTCCCCGACTTCTAGGGTCTCAGCTTGAGGACCCTCTAGAGGATGGGGCGGAGGTCGCAACCCAGGACTCTGTCCGGACGTGGCTCTCAAGGCTTCACAGATTCTGTCCAGAAGCACACCTTCCCGGACAAGCGTTTTACTGAACGCCTTATAACACACGTTGTCCCTTCCCCTCTGACGTTGTTAAGGTTTCGGCTCAGTGTCATAAGGTGCCCGCCAGTCTCGGACTGGCGGCTAGATCAGTAGTAGCAGTGGCTGGCGGGTCCACGCTCAAGAATGCCACGGACAGACAGATAGAACTCCTAATGGGATCCATCTATGAAGCCATAGGCGTGTCCGTTGCCCCAGCCTCTGCAGGGGTGGGCACTCCAGGCTATCTCAGCTGCTCTGTCTCAGATCAATGCGGTCATCCTGTGCTCCGCAATTAGCGTCTTTGACGTCTCAGGCGGTGGTATTTTCATCCTCCGCCGTGCACAGAGAACCTTTTCTGCATGGCGGTCCAGGTCAGGGGAGTGGTCCCCACATGTCCAAGACCGATGTAGGAGACATTCTGTCTTACGGTCACAGGATAGAGCTCAGTTCTCGTCCTCCGACTCGTTGCTTCACAGCATCTCCGTCCCCCGAGCGAGCCAATGCATGTTTCCAGTTGGGGAACACTCCGAAGGCAGGAGGAGTTGCGATCCTCGTTCCCCTTCAAGAACGTAGTCGCGGCTTTTTACTCCAGCTTGTTCGTGGTACCAGATAGGACGGATCACTCCGCCCCGTTCTGGACTTCACACGGCTCAACGGACTGAGAACCTGACGGTTCCGGATGGAATCTCTCCGCTTGCCATCACCTTTGATGGCCCAAGGAGGTTTCCTAACATCAATCGACATCAGGGATGCTTATTTCCACGTGCCGATTGTACCAGAATATCAGCGCTTCCTGCGCTTCGCCATAGGGAACGAACACCTTCCGTTCGTGGCACTAACTTTCGGCCTGGTGACAGCCCTACGGGCCTTCACCAAGGTCATGACAACGGTGGTAGCGGTCCTACTCTCTCAGGCAATCTGCTGGTCAAGGCCCCCTCTCGGATGGCATGCCAACACAGACTGAACATTGCGCTAGAGACTCTCCAGAGATTCGGGTGGTTCATCAATTTTTCCTAAAGTCAAAATTGACACCGGCCCAATCACTGACATATCTCGGCATGGAGTTTTCATACTCTCTCAGCGATAGTGAAGCTTCCGCTGGACAAACAGCGTTCACTACAGACAGGGGTGCAATCGTTCCTTCGAGCCCAGTCACACCCTTGAGGCGCCTCATGCACTTCCTAGAGAAGTTGGTGGCAGCAATAGAGGCAGCTCCGTTTGCGCAGATTCATCTGCGCCCACTTTAATGGGACTTTCTCCGCAAATGGGACAGCAAATCGACGTCCCTCGACAAGAACGTTGCTCCTTCTCGGGCAGCCATGGCCTCCCTTCTGTGGTGGCTTCTTCCCACTCTTGTCGAAGGAAAAATCCTTCCTGCCCACATCCTGGGCTGTGGTCACGGCGGACGCGAGTCTGTCAGGGAGTCTTCCTCCACCACAGGGCTCAGGGTACATGGACTCAGCAGAGTCCTCCCTCCAGATTAATGTTCTGGAGATAAGGGCAGTGTTCTAGCCCTAATAGCGTTCCAGCCATGGCTGGAAGGCAGGCAGATCCGAATTCAGTCGGACAACGCCACGGCGGTGGCATACATCAACCACCAAGGCGGCACAAGCAGTCGGCAAGCCTTCCAGCAAGTCTGGCGGATTCTGCTGTGGGTGGAAGCCACAGCCTCCACCATCTCCGCAGTTCACATCCCGGGCGTAGAAAACTGGGAAGCAGACTTTCTCAGTCGCCAGGGCATGGACGCAGGGGAATGGTCTCTTCGACCGGACGTGTTTCAAGAGATTGTTGCCGCTGGGGGAAGCCGGACGTCGACCTATTGGCGTCCCGGCACAACAACAAGGTCCCGGCATGCAGGGCACGTTCTCAAGATCACAGAGCTCTGGCGGCAGACGCATTCTGAATTCTGCGGCCCTCAACCTGACTGCGTAGCCATTGAGTACTGGATCCTAGCGTCTTCAGAGTTATCTCAAGAGGTCATTGCCACTATGAGACAGGCCAAGAAACCAACGTCTGCCAAGATCTACCACAGGACGTGGAAGATCTTCTGATCAGAGCACCAGGATAAGAGTTTTACTCTCTGGCCATTCGCCTTGCCCACTTTCTGTCCTTCCTTCAATCCGGAATGGAAAAGGGGTTGTCTCTCGGTTCCCTTAAGGGACAAGTTTCGGCGCTTTCTGTGTTTGTGTTTCAAAAGCGTCTAGCCAAACTCCCTCAGGTACGCACGTTCCTGCAGGGGGTTTGCCACATAGTCCCTCCTTACAAGCGTCGGCTAGAACCCTGGGATCGGAACAGGGTGATACCGGCTCTTCAGAATCCACCCTTCGAGCCAATGAGGGATATTCTCTTTCACGCCTTTCGCAGAGGGTGGTCTTCCTAGTGGCAGTCACGTCACTCCGCAGAGTGTCTGACATAGCAGCGCTGTCATGTAAAGTCCCCCTTCCTGGTGTTTCACCAGGACAAGCTGGTTCTGCGTTCGGTTCTGGAATTTCTCCCGAAGGTGGTATCCTTTGTTCATCTCAATCAGGATATCTTCTTACCTTCTTTTTGTCTCATCCGGTTCACCAACGTGAAAAGGATTTGCACTTGTTAGGTCTGGTGAGAGCACTCAGACTCTACATTTCTTGTACGGCGCCCCTGCGCCGCTCGGATGCGCTCTTGTCCTTGTCGCTGACCAGCGTAAAGGGTCGCAAGCTCCCAAGTCAACTTGGCTCGGTGGATCAAGGAACCAATTCTTGAAGCCTACCGTTCTGCTGGGCTTCCGGTTCCTTCAAGGCTGAAGGCCCATTCTCCCAGAGCCGTGGGTGCGTCCTGGGCGTTGCTGCACCAGGCTACGGCTCAGCAGGTGTGTCAGGCGACTACCTGGTTGAGTCTGCACGCTTTCACGGAGCACTATCTAGTGCATACCTACGCTCGGCAGATGCCAGCTTAGGTAGGCGAGTCCTTCAGGCGGCGGTTGCCCACCTGTAGGAAGAGGCCGTTTTACGGCTCTATTACGAGGTATTCTTTTACCCACCCAGGGACTGCTTTTGGACGTCCCAATTGTCTGGGTCTCCCAAGGGAGCGACAAAGAAGAAGGGAATTTTGTTTACTTACCGTAAATTCCTTTTCTTCTAGCTCCAATTGGGAGACCCAGCACCCGCCCCTGTTCCCTTCGGGCTGTTATTCTTTGTGTACACATGTTGTTCAGATTGAATTGTTCTTGGTCATGGTTTCAGTTCTCCGAACATCCTTCGGATTGAATTTACCTTAGACCAATTTATAAGTTTCCTCCTTCCTGCTTTTGCACCAAAACTGAGGAGCCCGTGATGCACGGGAGGGTGTATAGCAGAGGGGAGGGGTTTACACTTTTGAGTGTAATACTTTGTGTGGCCTCCGGAGGCAGTAGCTATACACCCAATTGTCTGGGTCTCCCAATTGGAGCTAGAAGAAAAGGAATTTACGGTAAGTAAACAAAATTCCCTTCTTTAGGTGCTTTCATGTGATTTCTTTGTCGCTCCATTGGGAGACCCAGACAATTGGGTGTATAGCTATTGCCTCTGGAGGCCACACAAAGTATTACACTTAAAAGTGTAAGGCCCCTCCCCTTCTGGCTATACACCCCCAGTGGGATCACTGGCTCACCAGTTTTGTGCTTTGTGCGAAGGAGGCAACACATCCACGCATAGCTCCACTTTTTAGTCAGCAGCAGCTGCTGACTATGTCGGATGGAAGAAAAGAGGACACATATAGTGTCCCCAGCATGCTCCCTTCTCACCCCACTGTATGTCGGAGGTGTTTGTAAGGTTGAGGTACCCATTGCGGGTACGGCGGCAGGAGCCCACATGCTGATTCCTTCCCCATCCCTTTTTACAGGGCTCTGGGTGAAGTGGGATTTACCGGTCTCCAGGCACTGAGACCGTGCTCCATCTACAGCCCCTGGAGAAGATGCTGGATGGAGCGGAGTACATCAGGGACATGGCCCTGCTTCCTCAAGGTACTCTGTGTCCCCGTGCATTTGGCGCTCACACCGCAGCATGCTGGGTGTTGTAGTGCGCCGGGGGACATCAGCGCTGCGGCGCCTGTGCCTTGGCCTCATTCAGCTTTGCTGAAGCAGGCTCACTTATGGGAATTGGTCGCGCCGGCCGCTGGGACTGCGGCGCGGCTGGCACTTGTAGTGCGCCGGGGACTTCAGCGCGGCCTGCGCTTTTACGGCGGCCGCGCTGATAACTAGAGTCCCCGGCTTTTGCGGCCTGCTTCCGTTCGTTCCCGCCCCCAGACCTGCCAGTCAGGAGAGGGGCGGGACGCTGGCCACTTCCAGGAATCGGTCGCGCCGGCCGCTGGCAGCGGCGCGGCTGGCACTTGTGGTGCGCCGGGGACTTCAGCGCGGCCCGCGCTTTTACGGCGGCCGCGCTGATAACCAGAGTCCCCGGCTTTTGCGGCCTGCTTCCGTTCGTTCCCGCCCCCAGACCTGCCAGTCAGGAGAGGGGCGGGACGCTGGCCACTTCTATGAATCGGTCGCGCCGGCCGCTGGAACTGCGGCGCGGCTGGCACTTGTGGTGCGCCGGGGACTTCAGCGCGGCCCGCGCTTTTACGGCGGCCGCGCTGTTAACTCGAGTCCCCGGCTTCTGGGCCTAGTCTCCCTTCGTTACCGCCCACAGCCCTGACAGTCAGGGTAGGGGCGTGACGCTGCATAGAGCAGAGCTGAGAGCTGGAGTATGTTTTGCATACTCCACCCCTCTCACTGTGTGCACTGTGAATCCGGATTCCCGCACTTTCTCAGGCACGCCCACGGCTTCCTTCTCTACAAGGACACCGGCAGCCATTAGTGTCAGTTTCTGTACGATACAGAGACAAGTGGGGAAGACCCTGGCATTCTGATAGTCACACAATCGCTGTAACAGGCGTTAAGCAGCACCTGTGGTGCTAACCCCACTAGTGCAGAAGTGCACTTATAGATATGCTTGTACTATATACATTGCACTGTTTGGTCGCACGTTGTATATACCCTCCTGGATTATGCGGAGGAGTTATCAGCATATTCTCTGTGTAAAACAAAGGTGCAGAACCACATGTTGTTCTATACAGCTGGTACAGCATGTACGGCTATACGGCCGGCAGTCTGCAGTATTTACTGACAGTTTTTCTGAGACTATGGCTATGATACTAGAAGCCTAGCAGTCCGGACATGTCTCTCACAATATGGGCACTGTTGAATCATTGATCCATGGCCCCCCTCAGTGTGAATAACTAACAGCTCCGGGAATGTCACACGCATCCCAGAGTCACGGCTCTGCACGGACGTCAGTCCCAGACAGCCTAAGTGGGCTCGCTATGAGCGGCCTCGGTTTCATCAGGGTCCTAACAGAAGGACTCGCTGTGTAATGAGGCGGAAGTAGCGGCTCAGGATTCTGATCCTGAGACCGCTCTCAATCTGGATACACCTGATTGTGACGCCATAGTAAATAATCTTATAGCGTCCATCTATAGAATGTGGGTTATTTCTCACAGCTCCTCCAGTGGAGGAGTCAGCTTCACGTATTTTTCTGGACCACTCTGCCTTCAGAGAGGCAGTCCAGGAACACCACGCTTATCCAGATATGCGCTTCTCCAAACGGCTTAGGATACACGTTATCCCTGTCCCCTGACTTGGTCAAGGACTGGACCCAATGTCCCGAGCGGCATCCTCCAATCTCCAGGCTTGTAGCTAGATCCATAGTTGCAGTGGGAGATGGAACTGCAAACTCAAAGATGCCACTGACAGACAGATGGATCTCTGGTCGAAAGCCATCTATGAGGCTGTCGGCGCACCGTTGGCTCCGGCATTCTCTCCCTTGGGGCACTCCAAGCTATTTCAGCTTGTCTTACACAGATTGACACGGTTACACGTACATCTGTGCCGCAGGTGGCATCCTTAACCTCTCAAATGTCTGCATTTGTTTCTTACGCGAGACCGACTGTTTGGTGAGCTTTGGATGTAACCATCAAACAGTCCAGGGGTAAGGATTCATCCTTTCCTCAGCCCGGACACAACAAACCCCAACAGAGCAAGAGGCAGTCGGGGTTTTCGGCCTTTTCGAGGCTAGGGCAGGTCCCATTTTTCCTCGTCCAATGTGGACTCAAAAGGATCAGAGGAGCTACGATTCTTAGCGGGCTCAGTCTCGCCCAAAAAAGCGACAGTCTGAAAACCCGCTTCCAAGGCGGCTTCCTCATGACTTGCGGCCTCGGTCGGTAGCAGGCTCTCCCGCCTTGGCGATATTTAGCTGCCATAGGTCAATGACCATTGAGTGTGAGACATTCTGTCTCACGGGTACAGGATAGAGCTCACTTCTCGTCCTCCAACTCGATTCTTCAGAATTTCTCCACCTCCCGGCCGGGCCGCTGCTCTTCTGCAAACAGGGTGCACTCTATAGGCAGAAAGAGTGATGACCCCCGTTCCTCTTCAGGAACAAGGTCACGGTTTTTACCCCAAATTCTTTGCGGTACCTATAACAACGGGCCGTTCCGTCCCGTTCTGGATCTAAGAATGCTCAGCAAGCTCGTGGACACCAGGCGGTTCCGGATGGAATCCCTCCGCCATGTCATCGCCTCAAGGTCCCAAGGATATTTCCTAGCATCATTAGGCATCAAGGATGCTTATCCACACGTGCCGATTGATCCAGAGCACTAGCGTTTCTACGCTTCGTTATAGGAGACGAACACCCTCTGTTCGTAGCTCTACCTTCCGGCTAGCGACAGTCCAACTGGTCTTCGCCAAGGTCAGGGCAGCAGTAGTCACAGTCCTGCACTCTCAGGGTCACTCTGTGGTCCCGTATTTAGACGATCTACTTGTCAAGGCACTCTCTTAGGAAACATGCCAACACTGCCCGAACGTTGCGCTGGAGACTCTCTAGAGTTTTGGGTGGATCATCAACTTTTTAAAGTCAGATCCGACCCCGACCCTATCGATAACATATCTAGGCATAGAGTTTCTTACTCTCTCAGCGATAGTGAAGCTGCCGCTAGACAAACAGCATTCACTACGGGCTGCAAGCTCTTCTTTAAGAACCAGTCGCACACATTGAGACGCCTCATGCACTTCCTACGTAAGAGGCAGTTCCTTTCGCGCAGTTTTACTGCGTCCACTACAATGGGACATTCTCCGCCAATGGGACGAGGAGTCGACGTCCCTCAACAGAGTCGTCGTTCTTTCTCAGGCGGCCAAGGAATCTCTACGGTGGTGGCTTCTTCTCACCTCTTGGTCAAAAAGAAGGTCCTTCCTATCCCCGTCCTGGGCGATAGTTACGACAGACGCGAGTCTATCAGGGTGGGGAGCAGTTTTTCTCCACTACAGCGCTCAGGGTACGTGGACTCAGCAAGAGTCCACTCTTCAGATCAATGTTCTTGAACACAGAGCAGTGTATCTTGCCCTACAATCCTTCCAACAGCGGCTGGAAAGCAAGCATATCCGACTTCAGTCGGACAGCTCCACAGCGGTGGCATACATCAACCACCAAGGAAGAACGCGCAACCGGCAAGCCTTCCAGGAAGTCCGGCAGGTTCTGATGTGGGTGGAAGACACGGCATCCACCATATCCACAATTCACATCCCAAGTGTGGAAACTAGGAAGCTGACTTCCTAAGTCGCTGAGGTGTGGCCGAAAGAGTATGGTCTCCTCACCCGGACGGGTTTCAGGAGATCTGGCGCCGCTGACAGAGGCCGGACGTCGATCTAATGGCGTCACGGCACAACAACAATGTGCCAGCTTCATGGCACGGTTTCACAATCATCGAGCTCTGGCGGCAAACGCCTTAGTTCAGCATTGGTCGCAGTTCCAGCTACCTTCGGTGCCACCTCTGGCATTGTTGCCCAGAGTACTGCGCTAGATCAAGACCGACTGCGGCCGCGCCATCCTCGTCGCTACAAATTGGCCGAGGATGTTGTGGTACTCGGTTCTGTGGTGCCTCACGGTAGGCTAACCGGGGGCACTACCAGACCAATCAGACTGGCTGTCTCAAGGGCCATTCTTCCATTTGAATTCTACGGCCCTCAACCGGATGGTGTGGCATTGAGTCCTGGAACCTAGTGTCGTCAGGATTACCTCAGGACGTGGTTGCCACCATGAGACAGGCTAGCATACCAACGTCCGCCAAGATTGACCACAGGACGTGGAAGATGTTCTTATCTCGGTGCTCGGCGCAGGGTGTTTCTCCCTGGCCGGTTGCATCGTCTATGTTTCCTTCCTTCCTGCAATCTAGGTAGGAAAATGGGTTGTCGCTCAGTTCCCTTTAGGGACAAGTCTCAGCGCTATCTGTATTTTTTCAGAAACGACGACTTCCTCAGGTACGCACGTTCCTACGGGGAGTTTGTCTTCTCAGCACTCCGTACAAGCGGCCGTTAGAGCCCTGAGATCTGAACAAGGTTCTAATTGCTCTCCAGATGCCGCCTTTCGAGCCTTTGAAGGATGTCTCCCTTCCCGTTTTTCACGGGAAGTGGCCTTCTAGTAACGGTCTCGTCTCTTAGGAGAGTTTCCGAGCTAGCAACGCTCTCATACAAACTCCCTTCCTGGTCCTTCACCAGGACAGGGTAGTTCTGCGTCCGGTTCCGGAATTTCTCCCTAAGGTGGTATCCCATTTTCATATCAATCAGGATATCACCTCACCTTCTTTGTGTCCTCGTCCAGTCCATCAATTTCAGAAAGATTTGCATCTGTTGGTTCTGGTGAGAGCACTCAGGTTCTACTTCCCGCATGGCGCTCCTGCGCCACCCGGATGCACTCTTTGTCCTTGTCGCTGGTCGGCGTAAACAGTCGCAAGCTTCCAGATCCACCCTTGCTCGGGGGCTCGAGGAACCAATTCTTGAAACCTACAGTTCTACTGGGCTTCTGGTTCTCTCAAGGCCGAAGGCCCATTCTACCAGAGCCGTGGGTGCATCCTGGGCATTACGGCACCAGGCTACGGCTCAGCAGGTGTGTCAGGCACCCACCTGGTCGAGTCTACTTACTTTTACCAAGCATTATCAGATGCATACCTACGCTTCGGCAGACGCCAGCCTAGGTAGATAAGTCATTCAGGCGGCGGTTGGCCACCTGTAGGAGAGGGCCGTTTGACGGCCCTATCATGAGGTATTCTTTTACCCACCCAGGGATTGCTTTTGGACATCCCAATTGTCTGGGTCTCCCAATGGAGCGACAAAGAAGAAGGGAATTTTGTTTACTTACCGTAAATTCCTTTTCTTCTAGCTCCAATTGGGAGACCCAGCACCCGCCCTGTTTTCTCGGGGTTTTTCTGTTTTTTCGGGTACACATGTTGTTCATGTGGTATGGTTCAGTTCTCCGATGTTTCCTCGGATTGAATTGGTCTTTAAACCAGTTATTGGCTTTCCTCCTTCTTGCTTTGGCACTAAAACTGGTGAGCCAGTGATCCCACTGGGGGTGTATAGCCAGAAGGGGAGGGGCCTTACACTTTTAAGTGTAATACTTTGTGTGGCCTCCAGAGGCAATAGCTATACACCCAATTGTCTGGGTCTCCCAATTGGAGCTAGAAGAAAAGGAATTTACGGTAAGTAAACAAAATTCCCTTCTTTTGACAGATCCTTTCTAAAAGTATGGTGGTCGGACTCCAAAAGTAAGTGTATAAAAAAAGTCTTTCTCTCTCCAGTGCCCAGCCCTGGGTATCATCTACTGGAGACTCTGGCATCTCTGTTCTTGTTAATGAGCTCAGGAGGCCCTGCTGTAAATGCTGAGGTTTGATGATAAACCTGCAGATGGCGCCATTTCTGTGTGTGTTGCAGGTTGCTGAATCCCCGGTCTGGCTGTTAGTGTCGGTCTCTCCTCACAGGAGGGTCTCCTGATCCTGAAGTGAGATTTATCTCCTGTATAGAAATAGGATTCTCTCAGCGGCGTGCAGTGCACATTGCCCTCCACCATGTACATAAACATCTACAACATTAATTTAGTCCATTTTTAAGAGTAATGTTCTGGATTCGGCTGCCAGATCTATGTGTGCAGGCGCCTGTCGCTTGTACTTATGTCTTGTATATCTAGAACTCTTGATTTTTGGTGTTGTAAATATTGGAGCTTGTTCTTCACTCATTTAACCCATTTATGAATTGTAAAGTAATTACAATGCATTTTTCCATTTTGTTTTCATTAGTCTACCCGAATAGGAATGTCTGTAAACGCCATCCGAAAACAAAGCTCCGATGATGATGTGACCTCACTAGCCAAATCGCTCATCAAGTCCTGGAAAAAACTACTCGGTAACGGACTCCTGTTTTTGTCTTTTTAGTTTATGTTGTAATCTGTTTCTACAGCGTGCGTTTTGAGCATACAAAGCTCCATAATAGAGGCGTCAGGGTAACACCAATTGCAGTCTACTGATGGTACTCTGACATTATGAAGATGAATGGCCCGCATTAATCCATGTGCATTTAAAGAGGTTGTCCACTACTTTTATATTGATGGCCTAGGTCATCAATGTCTGATCGGCCGGGGTCTGACACCCCACACCACCAGTGATCAGCTGTTCTCGATGCAGGCAGCCAGAAATGCTCAGTTCCGGAGATGCCCTCTCAATTGAAGGCTCCTATGCAAGTCAATAAGTGGTGGATGTGCACTACGCTGCGCCAACAGAAGAATGCTCTGGTAGTGAGCATTGCTTGGTACCGTCGTCGGCACCGAGAACAGCTGATCGTTGGGGTGTCGGACCTCATCCAATCAGACATTAGTGACCTGTCCTATGGTTTAAGTAGTGGCCAACCTCTTTAGCTACCAATGTAGTGTCTGCTCTTCTGTGTGCTGTTTATTAACAATCTGTGCCTGGTTGACAGCAGTTGTTAACAAATGCACATGTAGTAAATTTCTCCTTACTTGAGGGGGGATTTACACACTCCAACTTGTGCAGATAAATGACCTCCCGGTACGCTGCATGTTTACTGATCTGTGGTTGTTTAATAGGCTTTGTGCGATATGCACAGAACAATTGTGAATAGATCGTTCTGTGTACGTAGACAATCTGTTCTCTGACGCCCAGGTCCGGCTTGTACAGGGCGACGTGCTACTGAGAGCAATGATTAAGCAAGTTTAAAAATGATTTCACCCGATGAAGCGTTTTGCCCATTCATGTGATTGGCAGTCGGATCAGACAGGCCGCTTATCCTAAATAAGTGTTTTTGGAACACAGGTTCCCCATAATCATCCAGTGTAAATGCTTGTTAAGTCAGTACATTGGCAGAGTTTTTATCCGGTTGTCTCATTATAGATAAATAGCCGATAAGAGGGATAAAAGCAGCTGTCAGGATTCGGCTGTGACCACAGTATTTGGCGGTCACTCAGACAAGGGCGGCCGGAGCCTTTCACAGGGAGAGCTGATTGTACAGGACCCGTCCGTTCTGGCTCAGAGGGGCCATCCAGGACAGGGGACGACCCCTTCCATAGTTATAAACTAATAGGCCTTATAGATAGGGGGTGGCTTAGACAGTGGCTATAATGTAGGCTAATGGCTGTCTTTCATGAATGGACGGATACTTTTTAGGCCTCGTACGCACGTTTTTTTTTTTTTTTTTTTATTTTCCGTGCAGTTTGCAGTGTCTTAAACAGCAGGTATGACCTTCCCCAGCAAAGTCTGAGCATTCCGAAAGGCTGTGCACACATTGCTTCTTTTTTTGGTTGCAGAAAAAAGCAGCGTGTCACATTTTCTGCGCTTTTCCCTGCGTTTTGTAATTGACAATGTTAAAAAAAACAAAAACTATGCAGGGGCAAAAATGCACTAAAAACACATGCATTTTTTGATGCGTTTTTTTTTGCTGGAGAAATTAAACTGCAGTGTGCGCACATAGCTTTCTATAGTTATTTCCATCATGGCGTGTTAATTCCTCCTCCAGTTCTGTGCTCCAACATCAATGTCTCACACTGTTCATCCTGTTTTCTGGTGAAATGTATTTTTTTGCTTTACACACTAATGTCATACAGATAAAACAGAAATATGTTTCAGTAGCTGATATTTATTTATTTATTTATTTATTTATTTTTTCATCTAGATGGCCCATCATCTGACAAAGATACGGAGGAAAAGAAAAAAGAGCAGCCCCCTCCTGCCCAAAACAGTCCTGAAGCGAAGGAAGAGAGGTATTCTGCCAGCATTTCTATGCAGAGTCATATCTAAGATTAATTTTAAAAAGATTTTGGTGGAATAAACACTATGGGTAAGGCTATGTGCGCACACAGCATTTTTTTTTTTTTTTTTTAATTATTTTTTTTTTTTTAAAGCTCTAAAACGCAGCTAAAAAAAATAGCTGAGTGCGGACCGCAAAAATGAAAAGTCATAGACTTTGCTGGGGAAGCAAAGCTACGCAGTTTTGAGCCCAAAAACGTCCAGTGCGCACATAGCCTTATTCTTCCTTTTTTGAAGGGTATTCTGCGGCACGGTGGGTCAGTGGTTAGCACTGAAGTCTTGCAGCACTGGGTTTTCAATTAATTCCCACCAAGGACAATATCTGCAAGGAGTTTGTATGTTCTCCCCGTGCTTGCGTGAGTTTCCTCCGGGTACTCTGGTTTCCTCCCACACTCCAAAGACATACAGATAGGGACTCTAGATTGTGAGCCCCAATGGGGACAGTGATACCAAAGTATGTAAAGCCCTGTAAATAATAATTATTTATTATCATCCAGCCATAGTAGCAGTGACCTCTGCAGAGAGGGCGAAGGCTTGTATGCCGAAACTAGTCTCTGGTTGATCCTCCGGGATGTCACCGCTACTATGGCTGGATTTTTAATGTTGCCTTAATAAAGACTCCACGTTTTATCTATATTATCTGGTTTTTGGAGATCACTGCCGGATTTTCCCTCATATGCTTTTCATTACTTATTGTTTTCTTTTGAAACACCATTGTATCTGCTGATTCCAGGTCTTTCTGTAGCTCTTCACAGGTGGTCATTGGCTTTTGTGCAACTCTTCTGATTGATTTCACTCCTTTGCGGGAAGCACCTGGTCCGTGGCTGGTTTACCGGGAAATATATTCTTACCATTTGCGGATTATGACCCTCAATAGTGCTCACTGGAATATTCAATAGTTTAGAAATTCTGTAACCAATGCCACCTGTATGTTTGGCAACAATAAGGTTGTGAAGGTCTTGAGACAGCTCGTTGGTTTTACCCATCATGTGATGTTTGTGTCACCTTGATTATGAGACTCCTTTTGTATAGGCCATCAGTTGAACCAGCTAATATTATTTTTCACTAAGTGGCTGGATTGCTTTCTGATAGATTTCAACTGATGTCATGACTTTCTATTGCTTTTTGCACCTTTCTGCATGTGTTCAATACTTTTTCCATATGTCATTTCTTATTACGCATAAGGCTGCATCTTTTTGTGTTCACAAACTGCAGCCAAAACTGTACCTTGTCAGAGAGAGGCTGGAAATGTCACAAAAAAGGCCTGTAATTGTAGGTGCGTTTTTGGTTCGGTTTTCACATGCGTTTTTGCTGCGGTTTTGTGACAAATGTGGACAAAAACGCAGGAAGAATGAACATGCTGCATTTTTTTTGTCGCAAACTTTTGACAAAACGCTGACAAACTGCAATGTGCGCATAGAAAATCTGACTTCTCATAGACTTTGCTGGGAAGTCAAATGTCAAAAGGTTCTGACAACAAAACTGCAGCCAAAAACGCACCAAAAAACGCAGCGTGCGCATGTAGCCTAACTTCATCTATAGACCTCTATTTGATTTCTTTGCCTGTGTGGATTGGATGGATTCTTACCGACATCTTGTGAAAATTTCATGTAAATGGCACCTTTTAGAAATATTTCTATGTTTAGAATACTGGTTACTTGTTCAATACTTATTTTACACTCCTATGTCAGGTAACGCTTTCACCTTACTGCTATCCCCAGCAGCAGCTCCAGTAGTAGTTCCAGTGGACGGAAAGAGGATTGTGCAGCCCCATCTGAATCATTCATTACATCCTTCCCCCGAGCTCCCAGCACCTCCGACCCAGTCAGAATCAAATGCAGAGAGCTACTTTCCACTGCTCTTAAAACAGGGGGTGAGTACGAAGTACTGGGTATACAGGAGTGTAGAGTATATAGTGTATATACTTGGTCATGCACATTGTTCATATGGCTTTGATTTGTGATTCTCTTTTCTAGATGACTACATTACCATTGGCGCAGATGATGAAGAGCTCGGTGCTCAGATTGAAGACGATATCCTTTATTGAATTCATGCGATGTGTGACGCCGTCATTGTGTAATATTAGCTCGGTGTTACGAGGGAGGTTTAATCTCTTGTGGCCACATAATTGCTATATCTGCAGTGATATGTGATGTACATAACCCCCTTCTGCTTTACAACCTGATGTTTTATTTGAAGACTTTTATCAATGTGTTAATGTAATCACTTGGCCTCCTTGTCATCCTCTGAAATCAGACTGGTACAAGTGTTACATGGGTGATCCAGCTCCTGTCACGCTCCGATCAGTGGGTGAGCAGGGCCGGTGATGCCACGTCCACAGATATCTGCCATCTCACGTGTGCAAACAGCAGGTATAGTGCACCTGTACTGTTTGGCAATGATTGCAGTTCGTCAGTTTTCGGGAGGACTGTGGAACAAAATGTTAACGTTTTCCACTGCTCCTGCTAAAAGGAGGGCAAGGAACCTCAAAAACTGGCTGAAATTTAAATATATACAGTGGAACTTTTGGGTTAAGAGCGTAATTCATTCTGGGAGTGAGCTCTTAACACTAGAAGTCCCAGAGAGGGGTCACTTAACATTTCTACCTTTGGAACCCCGAGACGGGTTTAGCTAACATCCTATAATCACCGTCTTTTGTTCTGTAATTAAGGCCATTACTGTCGCATCACAGGAGGTTGTTGTTTTCCATTGAGTTTAGCCATTTAGTTTCTAGTTAGTTCTATTCAGTTTGGACTAAGGGTTATTTGACCCTCTTTCGGGACTTCAAAGGGGAGCTCGAAATTTCTGGGACTTCTAATGTTAAACAAATTTACCCTTGTATCAAAACGAATTTTCCCATAGGAAATAATTGAAACGCAGACAATTCGTTCCACAACCCAAAAATATTTACTAAATTTATACAAACTTATTACAGGAATACGAAATAATGTACGGTATTCATATAACATTACAGTGCACAAATACAAAATACAGTACAGTAAAAAACAAAGCAAATTAAACTGCATGTTGGCGTACAATAGAATTGTTGTGCAGGAGGTACTATACAGAGAAAAATGATGTATAAATATGACAATCTGTATTCTAGTGGAGCACACAAAAAACATATCCAAATCAATTCTTTCCAAAATAAGGGCAGAGCTATTGTAAGCCGTGCACCGGGGTGGGCTCTTTAGGATACAGCGAAGTCACGAACGAGAAATAAACGGCCCCAAAACTAGATTAACTAACAAGTGCTTTACTGCAATATGAATATGAATGCAATCAAAACAGGGGAAGACACTCAGGGAAAATCCACAAACACTCAGCGAAGAGGCTGAGACCCTTGTGCTATACAGCGTGGCGCCTTACAACATGAGACTGCTACAATATATACACTATATGTTACCTACAGGCATGACTGGATATTCCAACCGCCAACTACCTATTAATACCCTTAAACATGAAACAAAAATGGATGGGTGTGAAATACAAGCCGCCCGCAGTATAGCACAACAGTTTACAAACTTAAAATAAATTTACTCTAACCCCCAATTGACTATTCCCCTGCCCCCATATAAATATAGTGCCCTTTAATGGAGGATTTGTCCCACGATTCACCTTGAATAATCAAACAATTTACTATATACAATGACTGCTTAGCAAAGAGCATAAAAACATAAATAACAGATATTTTGTTCCACACAAGTTCCCTCCTGGATGAGCTCGATTATGCCCTAAAGTCTGTGATGGGTCTTAATAACATCCGGGTGTGAGGTAGTTGTGGTCCACAGAGAAACCTCAATGGCAAAGAACTAAATAATGTAGTCTTGGAAACGATGGTACCAAATGGTGATTGTGGCAATAACTGTGGCCTGACAGGGTTACTAAGCCTAACTAAACTAACTACAGGCCCTGCCTCAGTCTCAAATATTCTGGTGCCAAACTGATGTGAGGTTCGTGCACGGTTACCTACTGCGATGGCGCAGTGGACCTTATCTTACCGACCCGGGTCTGCTCTGGACAATATGTGTGAAGTACAAAGTCAGATGAGAGGCCTCTCCAACAGATGAGCAGTACTGCCGGTCACTGTGGCTTGTCTCCTTGGCAACGTCCTATCAAAAGCGTTCTTTCAGCAATCTCCCATCTGGTAAGGATACGGATACAGTGTCACAGCTCTGATCAAGATGATGGATTTCTAGTCGCAAATATTATCTCTTCCCTCTTCTGCACGTCCTCTGTCTCTGTACTCATTCACTGCCAACTGCCAACCGCTTCCAAGATGGCCGCTCCTCTATTTCCTGTGATGTACTTCTTTTTATCAGCCTGTAGCTCCGCCCTCATCTGAGCTACCTATTGCAGTCTTTCATTTGTGCTGAGAAACAGCGTCCTCTTGTGGTTGAATGACATTTTTGTCCGTTATAAAGTATTATCACATCATTACTGACAGCTGCAGGTTATAAAGTTACATATAATAAATACTGTTCACATTTATGAGACACAAATATAGACGTCTAAACCATGCTTGTGAGGTGATACCGGGGCTTGCCATGCACATCTTTAACCAGGTACATATTTCTGGCCATGAACAATGGGAGCTGTTTCACCATCTCACACTATGCCAAATGTGGGGTAGGAAGAGTGCACAGGCAATTGGATTACAGTACAAGCAATGTGCTGGTTAGCAGAAAGTACTATACTCTATCCACAAATGCATATTGATATACATGTTATAGAGTATATACTGTACTATACAATGGTATACGATATACAGTACAAATGTACAGAAAGTTACCTCCAGAGCGTGGTGAAAGAACAGAATCTGAAGTATTTGCTCTTATTGCAAATCATTGCTCTTAAACCAAGTTATAAATTTGTAAAAAGCTTTACTTGTCTTGCAAAACGGTCTCAAACAAAGTTGCTCTTAATCCAAGGTCTCACTGTATTTTGTGCTATTTATTGAAATATATTAATCCTGATTTAATTGTTTGGCACACAGACGGCCAGAAATGCACCATATTTAGTAAGTGGGATGCACTTAATTACAGGCATATCTTGTGCACTATGCTGTGTCATGACTGACATGTGAAACGGCGGTGGTAATAAATTCCCTGTGTTGTGCGCTGATCTTAGCTTTAGAACTGTACTTGCTCAAGACTTCTTCCCTGTCCCGCTCTATGGATACTTGTGTGTGCACTATATGTGAGGTTTGTACTTGACTCCTCTGCACCCGTTTACCAAGAATTTAAAAACACAGATGCAAAATATAAGAACAGAGTGCGAAGTCGAATTGCCAACTTAAAGGATGCAAAAAATCCCAACTTGAGGCGAAACGTGTTGTGCGGCAACATTGCCCCAGATGTGTTTGCCAGGATGTCGGCGGAGGTGAGTAACTGGGCTCCTGTATGGAAAGGAAGGGGACAATATGCTCGTTGTACGTAATCATTTACTGGCGCATGTCACTCGGGCCTCTTGCACAGAACATTGGTCTCCCCGGAGTCTTGTACCTTCTCCTCCATGGGGGGATTGGTGTAAAGCTCACGGAAACCAGGTTAATAAGGAAAGGTGTTTGTGGTTGTTTGTTTTTTTTTTTTTGTTTTTTTTTTATAGTGATTTCTTTCTTGTACAAAAAGCACATCTCATGTAATTTACTTGCTCCTTCTAATTACTGACTTAGTAGCTTATTTTATTCAGCTCTTCTCCAGAAATTTTCGGCATTGGTCACATGCTGGTTTTTATTTCACCCTGTACCTTGTGAAGTGTGCGTTTGCAATGAACGTGTGCAGAAGTGACAAGGTGTGGATTTAAAAATCTGCAAATAACATCAAGAAAATAACAGCATAGTTACATAGTTACTAAGGTTGAAAAAAGACCTAGGTCCATCTAGTTCAACCTTCCTCCACCAGTTCTACATTTGGTCACTAAGTCATTTATAACCAATGTTGTGTGTACTGAGGAAATCATCCAGCCCTTTTTTGAAAGCTGTTATAGTATCTGCCATTACTACCTCTTGTGGTAGGGTATTCCACAGTCTGACTGCTCTAACTGTAAAGAACCCTTTCCTATTTAGCTGCCGGAATCTCTTTTCTTCCACTCGCAGTGAGTGCCCCCTGGTCCTTAGTATTGTTGCTCATGGAGATATACTTATAAATCTGTACCTAGATTTTTGTGCGGATAACCAGCAGTGTAATACAGTGCCAGCTAAGGAAACATCTGCACCAAATCACCTTTTTGACTTTTACTTTAAGGGCTCTTTTCCACTTGTGATTTTCATGTGTGAGTGTGATCCGATAAAACATCGGATCGCACTTGCGGCAATGTCCTCTTTCATTTTATTTCTCGACACGAATCATGCGCTCGCTGCAATCGCAGCGTGATGCGGCACGGTGGCTCAGTGGTTAGCACTGCAGCCTTGCAGCGCTGGGGTCCTGGGTTCGAATCCCACCAAGGACACCATCTGAAAGGAGTTCGTATGTTCTCCTGTGTTTGCGTGGGTTTCCTCCCACACTCCAAAAAAACATACAGATAGGGAATTTAGATTGTGAGCCCCAATGGGGACAGTGTTCCTGATGTATGTAAAGTGCTGCGGAATATGTTAGCGCTATATAAAAGAAAGATGATGCATTTTGCAGCGAGTCTCCGCTCACTCAACCCCATACAAGCCTATGGGAGCGTGTGAAACATCGCACTGCACTCACATGTTATGTGACTGCAGTGCGATATATACACAGACAGAAAGCAGAGCAGATGGGAGAAAGTGCTCCCTCCCTCTTCTCCGCAGCTGTGATTCGATCGCAAGATCACATCACAGTCGCATGACCCTCGGCTAAGGCATGCAGCAGAGGGTCATTAGCATATCGCTTCTGATGCTCTTGCATCGGAAGCTGTACACAAGTGGAAAAGAATCCTAAGAGAGGGTGTGTTCCTCACATATACTGATCTTGTGCCTTTAAGCTCCGCTGCTTTTGTGGTCCACAGTAGTCATGTTATGTACATCATTCATGTGATCATCACTTTCTACATACTGCTTTGTTCATTTGCACTTTTCTTTTTTATATTTAACTCCAGGAAATGGCAAGTGATGAACTTAAAGAAATGAGAAAGAACCTGACCAAGGAGGCCATCCGAGAACATCAAATGGCCAGAACTGGTGGCACACAGACTGACCTGTTCAGCTGTGGCAAGTGCAAAAAGAAGAATTGTACTTACACACAGGTAAGTTAGAGCAGACCGTTTTCTTAAAGAGGTAGTCCAGGACTATTGCAATATTTTTTACTTCGGGATGAAGAACGAACTACCTGTCAGTACCAGCAGAGAACTGCACTTGGTGGAACAGGGTGGTCAGACTGCTCCTACAGCTTCCATTGGCAGAACAACGCTTCTGTTCCGCTCCACTCTGACGTGGCGTGACTGCTTATGTCATGCTGAATCACAACAGTTTGCCTGCTGCCAATCTGCATGACATCAGCAGTCCGGCCCGTTGGCAGAGCAGCCTGGAAAAGGAAGAGCTCCTCTATGGACATGAAGCTTTGAGCCGGCGACGGGTAGAAGAGAACAGTAACTACCTGCCTTTTCTTTGTCGCTCTATTGGGAGACCCAGACAATTGGGTGTATAGGCTATGCCTCCGGAGGCCGCACAAAGTATTACACTCAAAAGTGTTAAGCCCCTCCCCTTCTGCCTATACACCCCCCGTGCTCCCACGGGCTCCTCAGTTTTTTGCTTTGTGCGAAGGAGGTCAGACACGCACAGCACAGCTCCACAGATTAGTCAGCAGCAGCTGCTGACTGTGTCGGTTGGAAGAAAAGTGGGCCCATATAGGGCCCCCAGCATGCTCCCTTCTCACCCCACTCTTGTCGGCGGTGTTGTTAAGGTTGAGGTATCCATTGCGGGTACGGAGGCTGGAGCCCACATGCTGCTTTCCTTCCCCATCCCCCTCAGGGCTCTGGGTGAAGTGGGATCCTATCGGTCTCCAGGCACTGAGACCGTGCTTCATCCACAACTCCTGTGGAGCCTGCTGGATAGGAGCCGGGTACCGTTCAGGGACATGGCCCTGCTACGTGAAGGTACTCTGTATCCCTGTGGGGACCGCGCACGGCAACACCTCAGCTTTGCTGGGTGTGCTAGTGCACCGGGGGACCGGGTTAAACTGTGCCATTACACACTCAGCGTCGCTGAGTGTGTTTATATGTAGGGGCTACCGCGCTAACCGCCGCTGCCATGGGAAACTGCGGCGCGGCTGGGACTTGTAGTTCGCCGGGGACTTCGGCGTTGGCCGCGCTTTTACGGCGGCCACGCTTATACTCGAGTCCCCGGCTTGGCTTGCGGCCTAGTTTCCCTTTCTCCCGCCCTCAGCCCTGACAGGCAGGGGAAGGGCGGGACGCTGCACGGAAGAGCAGCACTGAGGGCTGGAGTATGATTTCCATACTCCACCCCCCTCACTCTGCACAGTGTGAGCACCTCGGCTACGCCCACGGCTCCCTCCTCTCGTCAGGACGCCGCAGCCATTTCCTGTCAGCTCCTACGACGCTGCAGAGAGGGACAAACCCTGAGAGACCCAGACACGGTCTCTGGTGGCCTCATAACCGCTTTAGGCAGCTGGTAAGCAGCACCTGTGGTGCTAGCCTCATGGTGCTGTAGTGTACTGATACATTATTTGTTTTTAGTATATATTTTACACTGTATGAGCACAGTTCATTCTGGCTATATACCCTAGTGTGTTACTCAGGGAAAACAATAGCATGGCGCCCACAAAAGGCAGGGGTGCCAAAAACACAGGCTTATTATGCTGCCTGCGTCGCTTGTACGACCCAGCTGCCGGCAGGTTCCATTGACCCTCATTGTGTGCAATGTTCGGCCCTGTGTCACTTCTTCAGCCAGGGCCTCTGCTAAGAGGGGCCCAGGGGGAGCCACCTGTTGACACTGTCCTAGTGACGGGGACGGAGTTTGCAAAACTCTGAGACTATGGCTAAGAAGGCCGGTATCTCAGCAAAGGGACTCTGTTGAATCATTGTTCCCTGGCCCCCCTCAGTTGGACCAACAATGTCCTCCCGGGGTATCTCATACATCCCAGGCTGAGGGTTCTGACTTAGGCCCCAGCCCCAGACCGACTAAGCGGGCTCGCTTAGAATTTCCCTCGACATCATATTGTTCAGGGTCTCAGCGGGGGGAATCTCTGGTTGATAATGCGGAGACAGCTGATCAGGATTCTGATCCTGAGGGCGCTCTCAATCTTAATACTCCAGACGGGGACGCCATAGTGAACGTTCTTATTGCGTCCATCGATCAAATGCTGGATATTTCTCCCTCAGCTCCTCCGGCGGAGGAGTCAGCTTCTCTTACACCGAGTATGTTTCTAGACCACTCTGATTTCAGAGAGGCAGTCCAGAATCATCATGCTTGTCCAGATAAGCGTTTTTTTCTAAGCGCCTTAAGGATACACGTTATCCTTTTCCCCCTGACGTGGTTAAAGGTTGGACTCAGTGTCCCAAAGTGGATCCTCCAATCTCCAGACTGGCGGCTAGATCCATACTTGCAGTGGACGAGGGGGACTCGCTCAAGGATGCCACTGACAGGCAGATGGAGCTCTGGTTGAAATCCATCTATGAAGCTATCGGAGCTTCTTTTGCCCCAGCATTCGCAGCTGTATGGGCGCTACAAGCTATCTCAGCAGGTCAAGCACAAATTGAAGCAGCCACATGCACGGCCGCGCCACAAGTGGCATCCATTACCACCCAGACCTCGGCAATTGCGTCTTACGCTATTATTGCTGTCCTGGACTCTGCGTGCCGTACGGCGGTCGCGGCCGCCAATTCGGTGGTACTCCGCAGGGCCTTGTGGCTACGGGAATGGAAGGCAGATTCTGCTTCCAAAAAGCGCTTAACCAGTTTGCCAATTTCTGGCGACAGGCTGTTTGGCGAGCGTCTGGATGAAATCATCAAACAATCCAAGGGAAAGGATACATCCTTACCCCAGTCCAAACAGGACATACCCCAACGGAGGAGAGGGCAGTCGAGGTTTCGGCCCTTTCAGGGCGCGGGCAGGTCCCAATTCTCCTCGTCCAAAAGGTCTCAGAAAGTACAAAGGAACTCTGATGCATGGCGGTCTAAGTCACGTCCTTAAAAGGCCACCGGAGGCGCCGCTAACAAAGCGGCTTCCTCATGACTTTCGACCTCCTCTAGTAGCATCCTAGTTCGGTGGCAGGCTTTCCCGCTTTTGCGACACCTGGCTGCCACAAATAAAAGACCGCTGGGTGAGAGACATTCTGTCTCACGGTTACAAGATAGAGTTCACCTCTCGTCCCCCGACTCGATTCTTCAGGTCATCCCCGCCTCACTAGCGAGCCGAGGCTCTTCTGCAGGCGCTGCGCACTCTGAAGGCAGAAGGAGCGGTGATCCCGGTTCCTCTTCAGCAACTGAGCCACGGTTTTTACTCCAACTTGTTTGTGGTCCCAAAGGAGGACGGGTCTTTCCGCCCGGTCCTGGACCTGAAACTGCTCAACAAACATGTAAAAACCAGACGGTTCAGGATGGAATCCCTCCGCTCCGTCATCGCCTCAATGTCCCAAGGAGATTTCCTTGCGTCGATCGATATCAAAGATGCGTATCTCCACGTACCGATTGCTCCAGAGCACCAGCGCTTCTTGCGCTTCGCCATAGGAAATGAACACCTGCAATTCGTGGCACGGCCGTTCGGCCTGGCAACAGCTCCACGGGTTTTTACCAAGGTTATGGCTACTGTAGTAGCGGTCCTCCACTCTCAGGGTCACTCGGTGATCCCGTACTGGGATACTGATCAAGGCACCCTCTCAAGAGGCATGCCAACGCAGCCTCGACGCTTCCCTGGAGACTCTCCAGGGTGTCGGGTGGATCATCAATTTTACAAAGTCAAATCTGACACCGGCCCAATCGCTGACATATCTTGGCATGGAGTTTCATACCCTCTCAGCGATAGTGAAGCTTCCGCTGATCAAGCAGTAGTCACGACAGAAAGGGGTACAATCTCTCCTTCAAGGCCAGTCACACCCCTTGAGGCGCCTCATGCACTTCCTGGGGAAGATGGTGGCAGCAATGGAGGCAGTCCCTTTCGCGCAGTTTCACCTGCGTCCCCTTCAATGGGACATCCTACGCAAATGGGACAGGAAGCCGACGTCCCTCGACAGGACCGTCTCCCTCTCTCAGACGACCAAAGCTTCCCTTCGGTGGTGGCTTCTTCCCACTTCATTATCGAAGGGGATATCCTTCCTACCCCCATCCTGGGAAGTAGTCACGACAGACGCGAGTCTGTCAGGGTGGGGAGCGGTTTTTCTCCACCACAGGGCTCAGGGTACGTGGACCCAGCAAGAGTCCTCGCTTCAGATCAACGTTCTGGACATACGGGCAGTGTATCTTGCCCAGAAAGCGTTCCAGCAGTGGCTGGAGGGCAAGCAGATCCGAATTCAGTCGGACAATTCCAGGTGGCATACTTCAACCACCAAGGCGACACACGCAGCCGGCAAGCCTTCCAGGAAGTCCGGCGGATTTTGATGTGGGTGGAAGCCACGGCATCCACCATATCCGCAGTTCACATCCCAGGCGTGGAAAACTGGGAAGCAGATTATTTCAGTTGCCAGGGCATGGACGCAGGGGAATGGTCCCTTCACCCGGACGTGTTTCAGGAGATCTGTTGCTGCTGGGGGGTGCCGGACGTCGACCTCATGGCGTCCCGGCACAACAACAAGGTACCAATGTTCATGGCACGGTCTCAAGATCCCAGAGCTCTGGCGGCAGACGCCTTAGTTCAGGATTGGTCGCAGTTTCAGCTCCCTTATGTGTTTCCTCCGCTGGCACTGTTGCCCAGAGTGTTACGCAAGATCAGGACCGACTGCCGCCGCGCCATCCTCGTCGCTCCAGACTGGCCAAGGTGGTCGTGGTACCCGGATCTGTGGCATCTCACGGTCGGCCGACCGTGGACACTACCAGACCAAACAGACTTGCTATCTCGAGGGCCGTTTTTTCCATCTGAATTCTGCGGCCCTCAACCTGACTGTGTGGCCATTGAGTCCTGGACCCTAGCGTCTTCAGGGTTATCTCAAGACGTCTTTGCCACTATGAGACAGGCTAGGAAACCAACGTCCGCCAAGATCTACCACAGGACGTGGAAAATTTTCCTGTCGTGGTGCTCTGCTCAGGGTTTTTTCTCCCTGGCCTTTTGCCTTGCCCACTTTTCTGTCCTTCTTTCAATCTGGACTGGAAAAGGGTTTGTCGCTCGGCTCCCTTAAGGGACAAGTCTCAGCGCTCTCTGTGTTTTTCCAGAAGCGCCTAGCCAGGCTTCCACAGGTACGCACGTTCCTGCAGGGGGTTTGTCACATCGTTCCACCTTACAAGCGGCCGTTAGAACCCTGGGATCTAAACAGGGTTCTGATGGTTCTTCAGAAACCACCATTCGAGCCAATGAGAGATATTTCCCTCTCACAACTTTCGCAGAAAGTGTTTTTTTCTAGTAGCAGTCACTTCTCTTCGGAGAGTGTCTGAGCTAGCAGCATTGTCGTGCAAAGCCCCTTTCCTGGTGTTTCACCAGGACAAGGTGGTTCTACGTCCGACCCGGATTTTCTCCCTAAGGTGGTATCCTCCTTTCATCTCAATCAGGATATCTCCTTACCTTCTTTTTATCCTCATCCAGTTCACCAATGTGAAAAGGATTTGCACTTGTTAGATTTGGTGAGAGCACTCAGACTCTACATTTCTCCCCTGCGCCGCTCGGATGCACTCTTTGTCCTTGTCGCTGGCCAGCGTAAAGGGTCACAGGTTTCCAAATCAACCCTGGCTCGGTGGATCAAGGAGCCAATTATCGAAGCTTACCGTTCGGCTGGGCTTCCGGTTCCATCAGGGCTGAGGGCCCATTCTACCAGAGCCGTGGGCGCGTCCTGGGCTTTGAGGCACCAGGCTGCGGCTCAGCAGGTGTGTCAGGCGGCTACCTGGTCGAACCTGCACACTTTCACGAAACACTATCAGGTGCATACCTATGCTTCGGCGGATGCCAGCCTAGGTAGACGAGTCCTTCAGGCGGCGGTTGCCCACCTGTAGGAAAGGGCCGTTTTACGGCTCTCTTACGAGGTATTATTTTACCCACCCAGGGACTGCTTTTGGACGTCCCAATTGTCTGGGTCTCCCAATAGAGCGACAAAGAAGAAGGGAATTTTGTTTACTTACCGTAAATTCCTTTTCTTCTAGCTCTAATTGGGAGACCCAGCACCCGCCCCTATTTTTTTGTGTACACATGTTGTTCATGTTGAATGGTTTCAGTTCTCCGATATTCCTTCGGATTGAAGTTACTTTAAACCAGTTTATAATTCTTTTTCCTCCTTCTTGCTTTTGCACCAAAACTGAGGAGCCCGTGGGAGCACGGGGGGTGTATAGGCAGAAGGGGAGGGGCTTAACACTTTTGAGTGTAATACTTTGTGCGGCCTCCGGAGGCATAGCCTATACACCCAATTGTCTGGGTCTCCCAATTAGAGCTAGAAGAAAAGGAATTTACGGTAAGTAAACAAAATTCCCTTCTTCTTAAACCCATAGTGAAAAAATAAAATTTGTTCCTGACAACCTCTTTACACCCAATTCACAGACTAAAGGCCGCTTTACACGCTACGACATCACTAAAGCGATGTCGTTGGGGTCACAGAATTTGTGACTCACATCCGGCCGCGTTAGTCATGTCGTTGCGTGTGACACCTATGAACGATTTTGAATCATCGCAAAAACGTGCAAAATCGCTAATCGTGCCCCCCTATTCCCAATTATCGCTGCAGGTATGATGTTTGTCGTTCCTGCGGCAGCACACAACGCTGTGTGACACCGCAGGAATGAGGAACCTCACCTTACCTGCGGCCACCGGCAATGCGGAAGGAAGGACGTGGGCGGGATGTTCGTCCCGCTCATGTCCACCCCTCCGCTTTGATTGGGTGGCCGCTTAGTGATGTTGCTGTGACGCCGAACGAACCGCCCCCTTAGAAAGGAGGCGGTTCGCCGGTCACAGCGACGTCGCTAGGCAGGTAAGTAGTGTGACTGGTCCGCGTGATTTTGTGCGCCACAGGCAGCGATTTACCCGTGACGCACAAATGATGGGGGTGGGTACGCACGCTAGCGAGATCACAGCGTGTAAAGCGGCCTTAAGTTGAACTCACAGATATAAGCTAGATCGGCTGTCAGTTTTAAGCGGGCCTCCCGACTCGCAAATGGGTGATGATGGGGGAGAGAATGATCTGGCGTGTTATTTTACAGTGCCTAAAATTTAGTTCTCTGGTAGATAAGCTGCCACCACAAAAGTCAGCCTGTTAACAGCCATTTACTTTATATGGAGGCTTTAATCTACACCATGCTATGACCCTTACTATATGAGCTGATATAAGCCAGGATAAGGCCATCGAAAGAAGTGATAGCCATTGTGTAATCATGAATACTCTAAGCAAAAGCAAAGTAGTAGTAAGTGTAATATCCATCTCTGATGCTTTATATGTTATAAAGGGTCTTTATAGTATTCTATGCCCAACTAATATCTTATGTGATAAGCTAGGAGCCCTTTTTTTTTTTTTTTTTTGGCTGAATTTTTTTATTGCAAGCCAATTGGAGTGGAGCGGGCGTTGCAGGACTAGTGCCTTTATGTTGCTTTACCACCACAATAGACTTACTATTCTAGAAAGCCCCTGCACTCTGCCCTCTCTTGCAGTAGTGGGGTGGGCTTAATGTAGCTGCATACTTGTAAATATAATTTTTATTTTTTTTTTTTTAACTTATGCATAATAAAGTATCCTTAAAGTGCTGTATTTTTGCCAGATTGATACCATAAATTTGCATATTTGTTTTTAGGTTCAGACCCGCAGTGCTGATGAACCTATGACGACATTTGTGTTCTGTAATGAATGTGGAAATCGGTGGAAGGTAAGATCTGTACAAGTGTAGTGTGATTGACTATATGGGATATCGCTGGAATGCACTAGTTATAGGTATATTAGGAATCTAAGAAATGTTTCTTCTGGTCTGATCGGATGTTGAGGAATTGCATGGCCATTGCATTTCCTATATCTCGAAAAATCAAATCCGCCTCTCCAAATGAGCGCTATAGCCTGTAAGCCTCGTTCAGCACAGTGCACTGATTACAATTTTACACTGGAAAGACTCGCTATGTCTTTTGTAGACTGGGCACTGTCCAGGATCCTCTAATTCATTAGAAGCAGGCCAAATATTATGGGCTGGAGGATGGTGCAATTCTTTTCACTACACATTGATCATTTTTGTTAATAATATTGCACAGTGTACAAAATGAGAACTTTGCGATTGTTAACCAGTACAGAACTAGGCCATTTCCCCCACATTTCTCAACACGACCTCTCAAATTTATATTAAATTGTGTTCCTCTACTCATTAAAATTCGAGGCTGGGCTTTAAGCAGCGTTTTGAACTACTAATTTGCGTGTAACTGGGGCTGGTACATTAACCCCAGAGATCTCTGCCTCCAGCTCTCACCCTACAGCTAGCAATCGCTGTGTCTGGAGGAAGACGCACTTGTTCAGCATTGTGTACACAGCACAGCGATCAAAAAGGCAAATATCCTGGGTTAAACTAGTCAATGCAACCATAGTCTATGAGCGGGTGGTATATTATAATAGGGGGTGCCCGGGAAAATTTAACAAAATCTGGGGTTTGTGGAATTCTTCTCCAGACACACTTGCGGAGGTTTGAGGGAGATTATGCGGATAGTGGTGGTTCCCGTTAGATGTTTGGATATGAAACACTGTCCAATGGTATATTGAGATATAATAATGCAATGTGGCTGTTGTTGTTCTTTCTTTCTTCCTTTTTCTATTCCTCTTTCTATCTTGTTTTCAAAATATGGTCATGCTGATAGTTACAGCTGTTCTTATGCTCAATATAAAATTAGATATTTATGCAAATAAGAAGTATGGATAACATTGTTCTATCTTAAGTGCTAAAGATATTGACTTTATATGACAGTAATATTTAAATATAACAATGAACAATCTATATACTGAGCTATCTTTATATGGCAAATGTCAGTTGTACCATGTTTGAAATTGTTAATAAAATGAAGTTAAAAAAAAAAAAGAAGGCAAATATGATCATAAAACATGTCTGCTTTCTCTGGAGTCTGGCTGTTTCTGACATCCCACTTTCCACCCCTGCAGCTGCACAATCTCCTGCAAGTTGCTTGCTTTGTCAGTTAAGAGCAAAGTGTAGACTGTCCTAAATAATTAACTACTTCATGGACCACCCATAGACACTAAACCCAAAGATTATAATCATCTATCTTCTTATTTTCAAGAATAGAGGTTAATGGTTTGTTTGTAACTGGTCTCCTAGGCAAGGAGTGGAACACTTACAAGCTCTTTCCAATAGAGCGCAGCTCTGAAGCTAGACACTTCACTGGCTTCGGCCCACTTAAGTTTCAGAGTAGAGCCTTGATCTATGGACCTGATCTCTACACCCTCATATGGGCCTCTCGGGCAGTTGCGTCTGGGTCAGGAATTCCCCAGCAGTTCCATACATCATGTTTCATAGTTTGGACAGTAATTTATATACAGTGCTGGCCAAAAGTATTGGCACCCCTGCAATTCTGTCAGATAATACTCAGTTTCTTCTTGAAAATGATTGCAATCACATTCTTTGGTATTATTATCTTCATTTAATTTGTCTTCAATGAAAAATAAAAAAAATTGTCATAAAGCCAAATTGGATATAATTCCACAGCAAACATAAAAAAGGGGGTGGAGAAAAGTATTGGCACTGTTTGAAAAATCATGTGATGCTTCTCTAATTTGTGTAATTAACAGCACCTGTAACTTACCTGTGGCACCTAACAGGTGTTGGCAATAACTAAATCACACTTGCAGCCAGTTGACATGGATTAAAGTTGACTCAACCTCTGTCCTGTGTCCTTGTGTGTACCACATTGAGCATGGAGAAAAGAAAGAAGACCAAAGAACTGTCTGAGGACTTGAGAATCCAAATTGTGAGGAAGCATGAGCAATCTCAAGGCTACAAGTCCATCTCCAAAGACCTGAAAGTTCCTGTGTCTACGGTGCGCAGTGTCATCAAGAAGTTTAAAGCCCATGGCACTGTGGCTAACCTCCCTAGATGTGGAAAGAAAAGAAAATTTGACGAGAGTTTTCAACGCAAGATTGTGCGGATGGTGGATAAAGAACCTCGAATAACATCCAAACAAGTTCAAGCTGCCCTGCAGTCCGAGGGTACACCAGTGTCAACCCGTACTATCCGTCGGCATCTGAATGAAAAGGGACTTTATGGTAGGATACCCAGGAAGACCCCACTTCTTACCTCGAGACATAAAAAAGCCAGGCTGGAGTTTGCCAATACTTACCTGAGAGCCTAAAAAAAAATTTTGGAAGAATGTTCTCTGGTCAGATGAGACAAAAGTAGAGCTTTTTGGGAAAAGCCATCAACATAGTTTACAGGAAAAAAAGAGGCATTCAAAGAAAAGAACACTGTCCCTACAGTCAAACATGGCGGAGGTTCCCTGATGTTTTGGGATTGCTTTGCTGCCTCTAGCACTGGACTGCTTGACCGTGTGCATGGCATTATAAAGTCTGAAGACTACCAACAAATTTTGCAGCATAATGTAGGGCCCAGTGTGAGAAAGCTGGGTCTTCCTCAGAGGTCATGGGTCTTCCAACAGGACAATGACCCAAAACACACTTCAAAAAGCACTAGAAAATGGTTTGATAGAAAGCACTGGAGACTACTAAAGTGGCCAGCAATGAGTCCAGACCTGAATCCCATAGAACACCTGTGGAGAGATCTCAAAATGGCAGTTTGGAGAAGGCGCCATTCAAATCTCAGGGACCTGGAGCAGTTTGCCAAAGAAGAATGGTCTAAAATTCCAGGAGAGCATTGTAAGAAACTCATTGATGGTTACCGGAAGCGGTTGTTTGCCGTTATTTTGGCTAAAGGTTGTGCAACCAAGTATTAGGCTAAGGGTGCCAATACTTTTGTCTGGCCCATTTTGGAGTTTTGTGTGAAATGATCAATGATTTGATTTTTGTTTCATTCTCTTTTGTTTTTTTTCATTGCAAGCAAAATAAATGAAGATAATAATACCAAAGAATTTGTGATTGCAGTCATTGTCAGGAAGAAACTGAGTATTATCTGACAGAATTGCAGGGGTGCCAATACTTTTGGCCAGCACTGTATGTGTGAAACTAGTCATATAGGTGTTTTAACACAAGTGATAAATATGACTAACGTTTTATTTTTTTTTTTTTTCCCCCCTCTCTTTACAGTTTTGTTAAGATTTATCCTATTCTGACACCAAAACCAGGAAGAGGCAGTTTTGTATTTGAGAAGACGTCGTACTCTTCCAGTTTTTCTTTATTTCATTTTTTTAATTGAAGCTGGGTTCAACTTGTGGGATCTTTTTGGAATTTTAAGACCGAAACACTTTAAAACAATTTTTCTTTTGAAATGTTGAGGAAGCAGCAATTTTATGGTGCAAGTTTAGAAAAAAAAAAGGAAACCTCTTTTTATATCAGTCATATTGAATTTTATGGATACAGCTGAGGCATCCGGTGTGAACATTATTGAATCCGTTTGACTTTAGATCGCATCCCGATAGTATTGTATGCTTCATAGTGTTGCACCCTCGCAGTCCCCTGAGCTGTAATGAACGTGTACATAGTTTGCGGAAAACGAATATTCCTCACAGAAGTGTAATGTTAGAAATGCTCTAATCATGATAAGTGTTAACTATGAGGCACCAAATTAAGTTATTTTGTTAACTCATGGTTAGATTGATCTTCATTCCCATTAAAAATTGTCATGCTTAATTTTTGTTTTATATAGCTTTTCATTAAAATTGAGACTGTTTGTAATTACCGGATTGTCTGTTTGTTTTGGTGTGGTGTTTTTGCTTGTGTGTGGTTTTTTTTTTTTTTATTTTGGAGAAAAAAAAATGTCTAAAATTGGCTATATTCTAAATTTTACATTCGTTTAACCCCAATTCGACGGCCTAACTTATCAAGACGTCGGAAAAACAGGGTACTTATTCTGTTCCGACGTCTTGAGACATCAGGCCGGAAAAACCCTGTAGCGCCCCCCAGTGACGAAAAATCTCGGGGGTTTCAGCTACCGGAGGTAGCTGAGACCCCCAAGATTATGAATCGGGGTGTTTTTTTTTGGACCCCGATAATGTGATCGCCGGTATACACCGTATACCAACGTACACATAAAAAAAAAAAATGGCAAATAATGCTGATTTCTTTCTCATCGGACATGATCAAACATGTCAGATGATAAAGAAATATAATCCTCTAGTGCCCCCAAGGCCCCCGGTACCGGAGAGTCCCCCCCACCACCCTTACCCCCCCTCCGGAGCAGTCAAAATGGCGCCGAAGCGCACAGAAAACTGCCGCCGGCTCTGCATTCATTTCCCTCCGATCTGAAATGATCAAACATTTCAGATCGCAGGGAAATGTCCTCCCCCTGACCCCTCCTCTGCCCTCTGGTCCACCGGAGCCCCCTCCGGTTCTCTGGAGCGCTCCTCCTCCCCCCCCCTGCGGAGCATGCAAGATTGCGGCGCGCGGCCGCATTCATCCTGCTCTTTCTGCCGCATGTGACACGTCATATGCGGCAGATAAGTCGTCCCCAGGTCCCCCGGTCAGCCCCGTTACCTACCTGCTGCTCCGTCCCCGCGATCACTCCGCCTCCTAGAAAGCTGGCGGCGCATGTGCAGACAGCGGCTGTCAGCTGGATCCTTGGGACGCTGACCTCGCTGCTGCGCTGTGGACCGGGGGAGAGTGAGTGCAGTAATCTGCAGCCACACTCCTCACATGGAGAGCCTGCTGTTCTAGAATATGGGGGGTACGTTCTGTGAGCGTGCCCCTCATATTCTGGAATGAGGTTACTGCAGGTCACTCTGCCCTAGGTTGGACCGGGGCAGTGTGAGTGCAGTATTCTCAGATTACTGCACCCACACTGCTCATGGAGAGCTTGCTCTTCCAGAAAATGGGGGATACGTTCCCTGAACGTGCCCCCCATATTTTAGAAGGTCCAGAGTCGCCGAGGGACCTCCAAAATTGATTACAGCGACCGAAATTTTATTTATTTTCAATAAATTGGTAAAAAAGGAATGTTTCGGGGAGTTTTTTTTTGTGTTTATTTTTTTCTATTACTGACTGGGTTAGTGATGTCGGGTATCTGTTTAGATGCCGTGACCTCACTAACCCCAGGGCTTGATGCCAGGTGACATTACAGCTGGTATCAACCCCGTATATTAACCCGTTTGCCACCGCACCAGGGCGCGGGATGAGCTGGAGCGAAGCGCCAGGATTGGCGCATCTAATGGATGAGCCACTTCTGGGGCGGCTGCGGCCTGCTATTTTTAGGCTGGGAAGAGTCCAATAACCATGGCTCTTCCCACCCTTAGAATACCAGACCCCAGCTGTCCGCTTCACCTTGGCTGGTGATCTAATTTAGGGGGGGACCCCACGTTTGTGTTTTGTTGTTTTTTTTTTTATTAAAAAAACGCCTGGGGAGCCCTCCAAATTGATCACCAGCCAAGGTGAAGCTGTCAGCTGTGGTTTGCAGGCTACAGCTGTCTGCTTTACCCCAGCTGGCTATAAAAATAGGGGGGACCCCACGTCGTTTATTTTAATAATTTTTTGGGGGGCTAAATACAAGGCTAGGCACCCTTTAGTGCCACATGAAAGGCACTAAAGGGCGCCAGCTTAGAATATGCAGGGGGGTGGGACATTATATATGTTTGACATCTATCCATTCATCCATTGTAGCATTTTACGCTGTGCGCCCACAATTAGGGTTTGCAGCGTTTTGGGCGCAGTGTTTTCCCTGCGTCCATAACGCTGCATTGTGCAGTAGAAGCACAGTGGAAGGATTTTTAGAAATCCCATGACCACTGGGCTTCTCTTCTCCGCAGCATACACTGACCTGTGGTGCAGCTTCCCGAGCCTCCGCATGTCAATTTATGCTGCGGAGACAAGAGTGTTCTCTGCAGGTAGCATAGAGCTAAAGTCCACAGCAGCCTGAACCCAAATCGTGGGCATGGGCAGCTGTGTTCTCCCGTGGACAACACTCACATCTCTGCAGGAAGGCTGACACTGTGTACTAGACGCCGTGTCGCTGGATCATGGCCACATAGCCTAAAAGTGAGAAATTTGTTGCTACAGCAACATTTTTGTGAAGTACCTGTGGATTCAAAATGCTTACTATACTCCTGAATAAAATCCAGTTTCCAAAATGGGGTCACTTGTGGGGGGTTTCTGCTGTATAGGTACCCAAGGGGCCCTGCTAATGTGACATGGTGCCAACAATTTATTTCAACTTTTCCAGAAATCAAATGGTGCTCCTTCCATTCCAAGCCCTCCCATTTATCCAAACAGAGGTTTTTGACCACATGTGGGGTTTCCCTGTGCTCATAAGACTTTGGATAACAACCTGTGGGGTCCACGGTTTGTTGTTGCCTTTTGAAAAAGTAAGAAATATGATGCTAAAGCAACATGTTTGTGAAAAAAATGAAAATTTTCAATATGGCAACCTAAGCTTATCAAATTCTGTGAAGTACTCTTTGATTCAAACTGCTCAATATACACCTAGATAAAAGCCTTGAGGTGTCTTGTTTCCAGAATGGGGTCACTTGTGGGGGACCTCCACTGTTTAGGCACCTTAGGGGCTTTCCAAATGCAACATAGCGCCCGCTAATGATTCCAGCCAATTGTACAGTCAAATGGCGCTCCTTCCATTCCGAGCCCTGCTGTGCACCCAAACAGTTGATTTTCATCACACATCAGGTATCAGCATACTCAGGAGAAATTGCACAATAAATTTTATGCTGAATTTTTTCCTTTTAGGCCTTGTGCGCACTAGGCGTTTTTGCCACGTTTTTAGCGGCGTTTTTTACCGCGTTTTTGTGCTGAAAACGCAGTGACATTGCTTCCCCAGCAATGTCTATGGGTTTTCAGAAGTGCTGTCCTCACACAGCGTTTTTTTTTTAGCTGCGTTTTTGTGGTGACCACAAAAACGCAGCATGTCAATTATTTCTGCGTTTTCCACTGCGTTTTTCACTCATTGAATTCAATGAGATGTTAAAAACGCAATGAAAAACGCATATAGCCGCGTTTCTATGACTAAAAACGCAGCTATAAACGCAATGGGTGGGCAGTATAGTGACGTGTACAGGAAGAGGATTCCTTCTGTTGGTAAACACAGAAGCATGAATCCTCCCGGTACCGTCACTGCTGCCTTCACCTCCCGTCCTGTGCATGTCAGCTCCGTGCGGCGCCATGCCTGGGTGGGAGGTGGAGGCAGCGGCGAAAACCAAAGTGAACAGTAGAAAAAAAAAATGTCATATATACTCACCTGTCCGCAGGGTCCCGGTGCCATGCCCGCTCCCATCTCCTCCCGGTAGCGCCGCTCTGGCTGTGTGCAGTCTCCCCGGTGCAGGACCTTGCTTGCAGGACCTTGCTTGCAGGACCTGGCCGTGGATCACCTGATGCAGTCACCTGACGCATCAGCTGATCGTAGTCTCGCCGGCTTTTTCGGCCGGCTATCAGCTGATCCTGCCGTCAGGGGACTTCATCAGCTGATTACCGGCAGCTGCTGCAGCGATCGGACGGGATCAGACTCCTGTCCAATCGATCGCTCCAGGAGCTGCCGGTAATCACCACAGCACATAAGTGAGTGTATTTTTTTTTTTTTTTTTTGCACCGATGCATCAGCTGATTGTATAATCGGCTTTTATACAATCAGCTGATGTGTGATGGGATTCAGGCACTTGATCCTGACACATCATCTAATCGCTTTGCCTTCCAGCAAACCGATCAGATGATATTGGATCCGGATTGGACGGCGCAGGACCCTGACCCAGGATTACTGCGGAGGGGGGTTTATTTCAATAAAGATGGAGTCACTAATTGTGTTGTGTTTTTATTTTATAATAAAAATATTTTTCTGTGTGTTGTGTTTTTTTTTTTATCATTACTAGAAATTCATGGTGGCCATGTCTAATATTGGCGTGACACCATGAATTTCGGGCTTAGGGCTAGCTGATAATATACAGCTAGCCCTAACTCCATTATTACCTAGCTAGCCACCCGTCACCAGGGCAGCTAGAAGAGTTGGATACAGCGCCAGAAGATGGCGCTTCTATGAAAGCGCCATTTTCTGGGGTGGCTGCGGACTGCAATTCGCAGTGGGGGTGCCCAGAAAGCATGGGCACCCTGCACTGTGGATTCCAATCCCCAGCTGCCTAGTTGTACCCGGCTGGACTCAAAAATTAGGCGAAGCCCACGTCATATTTTTTTTTTTTTTAATTATTTCATGAAATAATTAAAAAAAAGGGCTTCTCTATATTTTTGGTTCCCAGCCGGGTACAAATAGGCAGCTGGGGGTTGGGGGCAGCCCGTACCTGCCTGCTGTACCCGGCTAGCATACAAAAATATGGCGAAGCCCATGTCATTTTTTTTTTTTTTCTTTTTGGGCAAAAAACTGCATACAGTCCTGGATGGAGGATGCTGAGACTTGTAGTTCTGCAGCTGCTGTCTGCTCTCCTGCATACACTAGTGAATGGAGGATGCTGAGACTTGTAGTTCTGCAGCTGCTGTCTGCTCTCCTGCATACACTAGTGAATGGAGGATGCTGAGACTTGTAGTTCTGCAGCTGCTGTCTGCTCTCCTGCATACACTAGTGAATGGAGGATGCTGAGACTTGTAGTTCTGCAGCTGCTGTCTGCTCTCCTGCATAAACTAGTTCTGCAGCTGTCTGCTCTCCTGCATACAATGAACATTTTGAAGAAGGAAATGACATCAGACCTTTTTTTTTTTTCATCAACAATCTTTAATGACATTGTGCACTGATTAAAAACGCAGTGAGTAAAAACGCAGCAAAAAACGCACCAAATCGCGGCAAAAACGCATGCGTTTTTAACCGCGGGTGCGTTTTTTTTAGACAAAAACGCACATAAAAACGCAGCGTGAAAAAAACGCCTAGTGCGCACATACCCTTACACTTGTAAAAAAAAAAAGCTACCTGGTTGAAATAACAATTTCTTTGTCGCTCCATTGGGAGACCCAGACCATTGGGGTGTATAGGCTATGCCTGCGGAGGCCGCACAAAGTATTACACTAAAAGTGTAAAGCCCCTCCCCTTCTGCCTATACACCCCCCGTGCTCCCACGGGCTCCTCAGTTTTTTTATGCTTTGTGCGAAGGAGGCAGACATGCACGCACAGCTCCACAGATTGGTCAGCAGCAGCTGCTGACTATGTCGGATGGAAGAAAAGTGGGCCCATATAGGGCCCCCAGCATGCTCCCTTCTCACCCCACTCTTGTCGGCGGTGTTGTTAAGGTTGAGGTATCCATTGCGGGTACGGAGGCTGGAGCCCACATGCTGTTTTCCTTCCCCATCCCCCTCAGGGCTCTGGGTGAAGTGGGATCCTATCGGTCTCCAGGCACTGAGACCGTGCTTCATCCACAACTCCTGTGGAGCCTGCTGGATAGGAGCCGGGTACCGTTCAGGGACATGGCCCTGCTACTTGGAGGTACTCTGTATCCCTGTGGAGACCGCGCACAGCAACACTTCAGCTATGCTGGGTGTGCTAGTGCACCGGGGATCGCGGCGCTGACCGGGTTAAAATGTGCCATTACACACTCAGCGTTGCTGAGTGTGTTTTATGTATAGGGACTGCCGCGCTGACCGCCGCTGCCACGGAAACACTGCGGCGCGGCTGGGACTTGTAGTGCGCCGGGGACTTCCGCGCTGGCCGTGCTTATACGGCGGCCGCGCTTATTACTGGAGTCCCCGGCTTTTTGCGGCCTAGTCTCTTTTCCTCCCGCCCTCAGCCCTGACAGGCAGGGGAAGGGCGGGAAGCTGCACAGAACGAGCAGCACTGAGGGCTGGAGCATGCTTTGCATACTCCACCCCTCTCACTGTGCACAGTGCGGCTCCAGTTCCCGCACTTTCTGGGCCACGCCCACGACTCCCTCCTCTCCTCAGGACGCCGGCAGCCATTCCTGTCAGCTCCTCGGACGCAGCAGAGGGGGACAAAGTCTGGGAGACCCAGGCAGGGACTTGGGTGGCCTCACAACCGCTTTAAGCGGGTGGTAAGCAGCACCTGTGGTGCTAGCCCCATTGTGCAGTAGTGTAACTATACAGTATATGTTTATGGTATATACTTTACACTGTATGGTGCACAGTTGATTTCTGGCTATATACCCTATTGTGTTGCTCAGGGAAGATAATAGCATGGCGCCCACAAAAGGCAGGGGTGCCAAAACACAGGCTTATTATGCTGCCTGCGCCGCATGTACGACCCCGCTACCGGCAGGTTCCACTGACCCTCATTGTGTTCAGTGCTCGGGCCCTGTGACACTTACTCAGCCAGAGCCTCTGCTAAGAGTGGCCCAGGGGGAGCCACCTGCTGACAATGTCCAGGTGACGGGGACAGAGTTTGCAAAACTCTCTGAGACTATGGCTAAGATACTAGAAGCCTTGCAGTCAAGGCCGGTATCTCAGCACAGGGACTCTGTTGAATCTTTGTTCCCTGGCCCCCCTCAGTTGGACCAACAATGTCCTCCCGGGGTATCTCATAGATCCCAGGCAGAGGGTTCTGACACAGACCCCAGTCCCAGACCGACTAAGCGAGCTCGCTTAGATTTTCCCTCGACATCATCATATTGTTCAGGGTCTCAGCGAGGGGAATCTCGGGTTGATGAAGCGGAGACAGTTGATCAGGATTCTGATCCTGAGGGCGCTCTCAATCTTAATACTCCAGATGGGGACGCCATAGTGAACGATCTTATTGCGTCCATCAATCAAATGCTGGATATTTCTCCCTCAGCTCCTCCGGCAGAGGAGTCGGCTTCTCAGCAGGAGAAATTCCGTTTCAGGTTCCCCAAGCGTACACAGAGTATGTTTCTGGACCACTCTGATTTCAGAGAGGCAGTCCAGAATCACCATGCTTGTCCAGATAAGCGTTTTTCTAAGCGCCTTAAGGATACACGTTATCCCTTTCCCCCTGACGTGGTTAAAGGTTGGACTCTGTGTCCCAAAGTGGATCCTCCAATCTCCAGACTGGCGGCTAGATCCATACTTGCAGTGGAAGATGGGGCTTCACTCAAAGATGCCACTGACAGGCAGATGGAGCTCTGGTTGAAATCCATCTATGAAGCTATCGGCGCTTCTTTTGCCCCAGCATTCGCAGCCGTATGGGCGCTACAAGCTATCTCAGCAGGTCAAGCGCAAATTGAAGCAGCCACATGCACGTCCGCGCCACAAGTGGCGTCCATTACCACTCAGACCTCGGCATTTGCGTCTTACGCTATTAATGCTGTCCTGGACTCTGCGAGCCGAACGGCGGTTGCAGCCGCCAATTCGGTGGTACTCCGCAGGGCCTTGTGGCTACGGGAATGGAAGGCAGATTCTGCTTCCAAAAAGCGCTTAACCAGTTTGCCAATTTCTGGCGACAGATTGTTTGGCGAGCGTTTGGATGAAATCATCAAACAATCCAAGGGAAAGGATACATGCTTACCCCAGCCCAAACCGAACATACCCCAACAGAGGAGAGGGCAGTCGAGGTTTCGGTCCTTTCGGGGCGCGGGCAGGTCCCAATTCTCCTTGTCCAAAAGGCCTCAGAAAGAGCAAAGGAACTCTGATGCATGGCGGTCTAAGTCACGTCCTAAAAAGACCACCGGAGGGGCAGCTAACAAAGCGGCTTCCTCATGACTTTCGACCTCCTCATTCCGCATCCTCGGTCGGTGGCAGGCTCTCCCGCTTTTGCGACACCTGGCTGCCACGAATAAAAGACCGCTGGGTGAGAGACATTCTGTCTCACGGTTACAAGATAGAGTTCACCTCTCGTCCCCCGACTCGATTCTTCAGGTCATCCCCGCCTCCCGAGCGAGCCGAGGCTCTTCTGCAGGCGCTGCGCACTCTGAAGGCAGAAGGAGTGGTGATCCCTGTTCCTCTTCAGCAACAGGGCCACGGTTTTTACTCCAACCTGTTTGTGGTCCCAAAGAAGGACGGGTCTTTCCGCCCTGTCCTGGACCTGAAACTGCTCAACAAACACGTAAAAACCAGGCGGTTCCGGATGGAATCCCTCCGCTCCGTCATCGCCTCAATGTCCCAAGGAGATTTCCTTGCATCGATCGATATCAAAGATGCTTATCTCCACGTACCGATTGCTCCGGAGCACCAGCGCTTCCTGCGCTTCGCCATAGGAAACGAACACCTGCAGTTCGTGGCACTGCCGTTCGGCCTGGCAACAGCCCCACGGGTTTTTACCAAGGTTATGGCTACTGTAGTAGCGGTCCTACACTCTCAGGGTCACTCGGTGATCCCGTACTTGGACGATCTGCTGATCAAGGCACCCTCTCAAGAGGCATGCCAACGCAGCCTCGACGCTACCCTGGAGACTCTCCAGAGTTTCGGGTGGATCATCAATTTTCCGAAGTCAAATCTGTCACCGGCCCAATCGCTGACATATCTTGGCATGGAGTTTCATACCCTCTCAGCGATAGTGAAGCTTCCGCTGATCAAGCAGCAGTCACTACAGAAAGGGGTACAATCTCTCCTTCAAGGCCAGTCACACCCCTTGAGGCGCCTCATGCACTTCCTGGGGAAGATGGTGGCAGCAATGGAGGCAGTTCTTTTCGCGCAGTTTCACCTGCGTCCTCTTCAATGGGACATCCTACGCAAATGGGACAGGAAGCCGACGTCCCTCGACAGGACCGTCTCCCTCTCTCTCAGGCGACCAAAGCTTCCCTTCGGTGGTGGCTTCTTCCCACTTCATTATCGAAGGGGAAATCCTTCCTACCCCCATTCTGGGAGGTGGTCACGACGGACGCGAGTCTGTCAGGGTGGGGAGCGGTTTTTCTCCACCACAGGGCTCAGGGTACGTGGAGCCAGCAAGAGTCATCGCTTCAGATCAATGTTCTGGAAATACGGGCAGTGTACCTTGCCCTGAAAGCGTTCCAGCAGTGGCTGGAAGGCAAGCAGATCCGAATTCAGTCGGACAATTCCACAGCGGTGGCATACATCAACCACCAAGGCGGCACACGCAGTCGGCAAGCCTTCCAGGAACTCCGGCGGATTTTGATGTGGGTGGAAGCCACGGCCTCCACCATCTCTGCAGTTCACATCCCAGGCGTGGAAAACTGGGAAGCAGATTATCTCAGTCGCCAGGGCATGGACGCAGGGGAATGGTCCCTTCACCCGGACGTGTTTCAGGAGATCTGTTGCCGCTGGGGGGTGCCGGACGTCGACCTCATGGCGTCCCGGCACAACAACAAGGTACCGATGTTCATGGCACGGTCTCAAGATCCCAGAGCTCTGGCGGCAGACGCCTTAGTTCAGGATTGGTCGCAGTTTCAGCTCCCTTATGTGTTCCCTCCGCTGGCACTGTTGCCCAGAGTGTTACGCAAGATCAGGGCCGACTGCCGCCGCGTCATCCTCGTCGCTCCAGACTGGCCGAGGAGGTCGTGGTACCCGGATCTGTGGCATCTCACGGTCGGCCAACCGTGGGCACTACCAGACCGACCAGACTTGCTATCTCAAGGGCCGTTTTTCCATCTGAATTCTGCGGCCCTCAACCTGACTGTGTGGCCATTGAGTCCTGGATCCTAGCGTCTTCAGGGTTATCTCAAGACGTCATTGCCACTATGAGACAGGCTAGGAAACCAACGTCCGCCAAGATCTACCACAGGACGTGGAAAATTTTCCTGTCGTGGTGCTCTGCTCAGGGTTTTTCTCCCTGGCCTTTTGCCTTGCCCACTTTTCTGTCCTTCCTTCAATCTGGACTGGGAAAGGGTTTGTCGCTCGGCTCCCTTAAGGGACAAGTCTCAGCGCTCTCTGTGTTTTTCCAGAAGCGCCTAGCCAGGCTTCCACAGGTACGCACGTTCCTGCAGGGGGTTTGTCACATCGTTCCTCCTTACAAGCGGCCTTTAGAACCCTGGGATCTGAACAGGGTGCTGATGGTTCTTCAGAAACCACCATTCGAGCCAATGAGAGATATTTCTCTCTCACGCCTTTCGCAGAAAGTGGTTTTTCTAGTAGCAGTCACTTCTCTTCGGAGAGTGTCTGAGCTAGCAGCGTTGTCATGCAAAGCCCCTTTCCTGGTGTTTCACCAGGACAAAGTGGTTCTACGTCCAGTTCCGGAATTTCTCCCTAAGGTGGTATCCCCCTTTCATCTCAATCAGGATATCTCCTTACCTTCTTTTTGTCCTCATCCAGTTCACCAATGTGAAAAGGATTTGCACTTGTTAGATCTGGTGAGAGCACTCAGACTCTACATTTCTCGTACGGCGCCCCTGCGCCGCTCGGATGCACTCTTTGTCCTTGTCGCTGGCCAGCGTAAAGGGTCACAGGCTTCCAAATCAACCCTGGCTCGGTGGATCAAGGAACCAATTATCGAAGCTTACCGTTCGGCTGGGCTTCCGGTTCCCTCAGGGCTGAAGGCCCATTCTACCAGAGCCGTGGGTGCGTCCTGGGCTTTGAGGCACCAGGCTACGGCTCAGCAGGTGTGTCAGGCGGCTACCTGGTCGAGCCTGCACACTTTCACGAAACACTATCAGGTGCATACCTATGCTTCGGCGGATGCCAGCCTAGGTAGACGAGTCCTTCAGGCGGCGGTTGCCCACCTGTAGGAAGGGGCCGTTTTACGGCTCTATTACGAGGTATTATTTTACCCACCCAGGGACTGCTTTTGGACGTCCCAATGGTCTGGGTCTCCCAATGGAGCGACAAAGAAGAAGGGAATTTTGTTTACTTACCGTAAATTCCTTTTCTTCTAGCTCCAATTGGGAGACCCAGCACCCGCCCCTGTTTTTTTGTGTACACATGTTGTTCATGTTGAATGGTTTCAGTTCTCCGATATTCCTTCGGATTGAATTTACTTAAAACCAGTTTATAATTTTTTCCTCCTTCTTGATTTTGCACCAAAACTGAGGAGCACGGGGGGTGTATAGGCAGAAGGGGAGGGGCTTTACACTTTTAGTGTAATACTTTGTGCGGCCTCCGGAGGCATAGCCTATACACCCCAATGGTCTGGGTCTCCCAATTGGAGCTAGAAGAAAAGGAATTTACGGTAAGTAAACAAAATTCCCTTCTTTTGTGGTAAAAATGTATTTTTTTATTTTCACAGCTCAACATTATAAACTTCTGTGAAGCACCTGAGGGTTCAGGGTACTCACCAAACATCTAGATAAATTCCTTCAGGGGTCTATTTTCCAAAATGGGGCCACATGTTGGGGAGCTTCACTGTATAGACACCTCAGGGGCTCTCCTAATGCAACATAGCGTCCGCTATTGATTCCAGACAATTTTGCAGTCAAATGGCGCTCCTTCCCTTCCGAGCCCTGTCATGCGCCCAAGCAGTTGATTTCCACCACATATAAGGTATCGCCAAACTCAGGAGAAATTGCACAATAAATTTCATGGTGATTTTTTTTCCTGTTACCCTTGTGAAACAAAAAAGCTACCTGGTTGAAATAATTTTGTGGTAAAATTATTTTTTTATTTTCATGGCTCAACGTTATAAAATTCTGTGAAGCACCTGGGGGTTCAGGGTACTCGCCAAACATCTAGATAAATTCCTTGAGGGGCCTAGTTTCCAAAATGGGGTCACTTGTGCGGAGTTTCTGCTGTTTAGTTACCTTAGGGGACCTCCAAATGTGACATGGTGCCCGCAATCTATTTCAGCCAAATTTCCCTTCCAAAATTCAAATATTGCTTCTTCCATGCCAATCCCTCCCACTTGTCCAAACAAAGGTTTCAGACCACATGTGAGATATCACCGCGCTCATAAAAAAGTGGGTAACAAACATTGAGGTAAAATTTTTGGAATTACCTCTTGAAAAAGTGAGAAAATTGATGCTAAAGCAACATTTTTGAGAAAATTATTAAAATTTTCAATATGACAATGTAACGTTAACAAAATCTGTGAAGTACCTGTGGATCTAAAATGCTCACTATACCCCTAGATAGAAGCCTTGAGGGGTCTAGTTTATAAAATGGCATCACTTGTGAGGGGTTTCTTCTGTTTAGGTACCTTAGCGGACCTGTAAATGCAACATGGTGCCCGCAATCTATTTCAACCAAATTTGCTTTCCAAAATTCAAATATTGCTCCTTCTGTTCCGAGCCCTCCCATTTGTCCAAACAGAGGTTTCTGACCACATGTGGGGTATCAGTGCGTCCATAACAAAGTGGGGAACAAGTTTTGTGATCCATTTTGTTGTTATTTCTGCTAAGGCTGGACTCACACGAGCGTATGGCATCCGATGCGAGAGCATCGGATGCGATATGCTAATGTCCCCCGGCTCAGGCTCTGCTGCGAGCGTGAGCCGGGTGTCATGCGACTGTAACCCGATCTTGCGATCGGGTCACAGCTGTGAAGCTGAGTGCAGGCGGTGTGGAGGAGAGGGAGGGGTTAATCCTCCAATCTCCTCCACTGTCAGCCTGTGCGTAGATCGCACTGCACTGGGATAACATCCGAGTGCAGTCCGATGTACCTCTCGCATCCATTCACTTGAATGGGTGCGAGAGATACAGCGGTAGCAGCAAAACGCAGCATGCTGCCGCTTTTCTCACATCCAGAATCTGGATGCGAGAAAAGCTGACCAACAACTCAACCTCATTGCCTAACATTGGTCAGAGTGCAATGCGAGAATTTCTTGCATTGCACTCGTCTGATTTTCACGCTCGTGTGAGCGTACCCTTAAAGTGAATACATTTGGGTTAGAGCAACATTTTTAGGTAAAATTTTAATTTTTGCTTTTTTTCATTCCACATTGCTTTTGTTCATGTGAAGCACCTGAAGGGTTGATAAACTTCTTGAATGTGGTTTTGAGTACTTTGGGGGGTGCAGTTTTTAGAATGGTGTCACTTTTGGGTATTTTCTGTCATCTAGGCCTATCGAAGTCACTTCAAATATGATGTGGTCCCTAAAAAAATGGTTTTGTAAATTTTGATGTAACAATGAGAAATCGCTGATAAACTTTGAACTCTTCTAACTTCCTAACAAAAAAAAAAATTTTGTTTCCAAAATTGTGCTTATGTAAAGTAGACCAGTGGGAAATGTTATTTATTAACTATTTTATGTCACAGAAATCTCTGGTTTAACGGTATAAAAATTCAAAAGTTGAAAATTGCTAAATTTTCAAACTTTTTGCCAAAATTCAATTTTTTTCATAAATAAACGCAAAAAATATTGTCCTAAATTTGGTACTAACATGAAGTCCAATATGTGACGAAAAAACAATCTCAAAATCACCAGGATCCGTTGAAGCATTCCAGAGTTATAACCTCATGAAGTGACACTGGTCAGAATTGCAAAATTTGGTCTGGTCATTAAGGTGAAAATTAGCTCCGTTACTAAGGGGTTAAGTAACAATTAAACCAGGTACAAGATAAGAACATGTATGATGCATACTTTCAAAACGGTAAGAGAATTCAGTACAAGGAGAACACATTCCAGGTACCCGGGGTGCAAATACTGTACACCTTAACAAGACACAGAGCACAAGAGAAAAACAAAACAAAAGTATCCAATCAACTGCGCACCAAAGGATAAATCAACAAAAACAGATTCTCCCCCACAAGAAGGAAACAAATAAGTGGTTCATGCTTAAATGTATACACTTTATTGATTAAAAAACATTTTAAACGTAAAAAACAGACTCCTGAGAGGGATGAAATAAATACCCAGATATTATGTAAAAAAAATACTACCACAAGGGGGAATATAGGAAGAATTGATGCAAAAATTCATAGAGTAACTCTATAATAAAACTTGAACAAAGGACCATCACTCCAAATCTTCTACAGGCGTATACTTATATGGATAAAATTCTAAAAATTTCCAGATGATTTGGAGTGCCGCTCCTTTGTTAAAGTTATATTGTGGATGCCTTCCGAACACATGGACCTTGGATTGTGTGCTGCCTGGAACACTTGTTTCTGTATAATAAATACCACACACAAATATATAGATGTTTATAAACAGTTGATAATTTAAATATTTAATATAAATAACAACCAGAAGCCCAATTGTGGACCACTGAAAAAAGGTCATAAATATAATATAAAGAAAAGAAAGGTTTTATTTATATATATATATATATATATATATATATATATATATATATATATATATATACGTTTGGTCCAGCACTGAATTAGTTGTTGGAGAAAGCGTCACAGGAAAAACAAATTTCTGCCAAAGAACCTTAAAAAGATTTTTTTTTCTCTTTCGTTTCATTGGGGGACACAGGACCATGGGTGTGTGCTGCTGTGACTAGGAGGCTGACACTAAGTAGACAAAAAAAAGGTTAGCTCCTCCCTCGCAGTGTACACCCTGCGCCAGAGGCGGGCTTAATTCAGTTTTTTTGCTTAGTGTCGTATGAGGCTGATGTGGGCTGTCTCGGCCCCCTTCAGCCACATTTTTCTTGCCTATTTTCATTTTTTTCGGCGATGCTCATCGCTCGCATTCTCCTTTTTCTCTGTTTCTGCAGGTGTTGTCTATTTTCACCCTCATTCCCTCCAGTCCTGTGGGTACCACTCCCCAGGCTTGCAGAGGTTTGAGATGTTGGGCCCTTTCCCCCGTCCATTCCCGTGGTACCACTCCCGGGTTTGCATGTGGGGCAGACCCTACATGGGCACCCCTGATCCACCCTGCGGTATTACCCCAAAGGGTGCACAGGGACAAACTACTGAGGTTGGACCCCTGCAGCGTTTTCACCTTCGGATGGGGCCCAGCACCGCTGCCTACAATCACAGGGGTGCTTTCTCCCCCCACCCGGTGTCTACCTCCCTGCCTCTCCTAACGCCTCTCCTCCCCGCGTCCCTGGAGCCCGCAGCCCTATCTTCGGTTGTGCGCTGCACACAGGCAAGTGCAGAGCCCTCCGCCTGCACACCGGACCATCCCTGGAGCAGCGCCGCGGATGTCAGGTAAGACCTCTGTCCCTTACCTTCTTCCCCTCGGGCGGCCGAAAATGTAGGCCCCGGTCTCGGCCTAGTCTCCCTGCGTCCCAGCCACGCCCCCGCTGCAATGCTATTGCTCGCTGGCCGTTCCGCCCCCAACTCCGCCCGCCACTCAGCCTCCAGGCATCACAGTGTGGGCGGTGGACGCCTGTTTCCCGCTCTCGCACGGCCCCTCCTACATCCTCCTCCAGCATCCCATCGCTATCTTGTTCGGCCTATATTTCTATGTCACTATCAAATTGCTGCAATTTATTTAGTGAGGTCGTGATAACCTATAAGCACTGGTGCACAGGCAGATTAAGTGTAATCTGTCAGTTTATGTGGTGGAAAAGCAGAGTGTAAAATTGTCATGCAGAGGTCTGGGAGACCTTGGTGACTGCCCGATATAATATAAAGATCTCTAATCACACAGAATCCAATTCATGTGAATGAACCGCTGATGTATGTCACCTCACGAAGTAATACATGTATGATTCATAACTTAGGTGAAAAATCCATCAATTTTATGTGGTTTTTAACCCCAGACGTTTTTCTACAATTTAGTAAAAAAAAAAAAAAGAAAAGAAAAAAGAATTTCAATCTTCATGTTCCACTTTCAGCACGTCCGTAGCACCAGTCTACGGTGCGTCGGCCAAGATGCCACCTCCTAATCGATTCTGCAGGTCTCTGGTTATCATTAGGAATTAATTGCCCTAATGATGGTTCCTTTGGTTCTGATCCAGTCTACCCATGTTTTTAGATAGACAGAATCTGGCAGGAACTGTAATACCAATAACGCCCTCAGGGGAAAAGCTACTGCTCCTAGCAAACAAATTAGATATGCTTAGTATCAGACAACCCCATAGATCATATTTCTGTGGGGTCTCAACCCTGTCGTTCATACCATCCACGTTTATTCCTTTTCCTACCAATGATGCAGCAGCGCACTGGTTTTTTACCTCCTGGCTCCGGAGTGACCTGGATCCCTCTCTCAGAACTGGTAGGCAGCACACAGGACCTGGGTGCGATTTCCTCCTACGGTGATAGCACTCATGTATTAGTGACCGTTTGGTCGCTCTCCTGTCTCCTTCCTAGCAGCCCCAGTGAGAGTACCTTGGCAAATCCTAGGTCTGCCCGACCTTACAGGCTCCCTCGCTTCGGTTTTTTGGCATGATGCGCCTGCAAAGCCAAATTCCCCTTAGGCCAGGATGTCCTCTAGGCTCTGGCTGCTCTGCAGACCCGCAGCGTCCACAGGACTCCTCCCCCGACGCCTCAGAAGCCGCCGCGCAGCCTCCGATCCTGCAGGGCCCTGCGTTTCGCCTCTTCCCGACTGGTTGGCGTCCCTGTCGCAGTCCGTAGATTCCGTCTCTGAGGCCTCTCGGACCATCGCGCAAGCTCTGCGTCTCTTGCCGACACTCGATCAGCCCTCCACAGGCCTAGCGCAGTCTCCTCAGTAGGAAGTGAGCTCCGTCCCACGGTCCTCTGCTACTCAGGAGAAGACCCGCCAGGTCTCGTCTTCAGCGCCTTCCCAGGCTTCACCCTCATCCCCAGGTCCAGACTACCACTCCTCCCTGGAGTCCTCCAACCTCTCGGGTGACGATTCAGATGCAGCACCTCGGCCGGATTCCGTACAAGCGACTGATGTTCAGCACCTGGTAGAAGCGGTGAATCAGACTCTGAGGATACAGGTAGATCCCGTCTCTTCTCAGAGCACCCAAGTCTCCTTTAAGCGGACGAGGCGAGTCCATAACGCATTCAGTGGACATCCAGAGTTCGCTGAGTTACGGAGCAACCACAGGCAACAGCCGGTCATGGTATGTACCAGCGGTAAGTCCATTATGTTACATTATCCCGTCTCTGAAGGGCTCCGAGATGATTGGGCAGACTCCCCTGTGGTCAGCCGCCAGATCCCGCCTGACTTCTCATCCCTATCAGTGCGTCTCTCAGGGACTCCATGGATCGTACCATTCACAGGTGGGCCCGTTCTGCCTTCGAGCCAGCGGGAACTTCCCTTTCCCCGGCCTTTGCCGCGGTTTGGGTTACAAAGCCACTGATGTCCTGGGCGGACATTCTGTACAGCGGACTCCGTGCCATCTCTGCCGTTCCGGAACTGGCTAACATCTCTTCGCAGATCACACTTGCGGGTAAGTATCTTCTCAACGCAGCCCTGGCGTCTGCCAACTTTGCGGCCCAGGCCCCCGCAACAGTGTGGCCATCCATGGAGCCCTCAGGCTCAGGTCCTGGAACGCGGATCCGGCGTCTGAAAGTAGCTGACTTCCCTTCCGTTCTTAGAGGAGCGTCTTTCGGAGTTAGGCTAGTCTAGTTGATCTCCGAGGCTACGGGAGAAAAAAGTACTCCTCTTCCCTAATTTCGCCCCAGCACGTCCGGAACACCTCATCCTTGAAAAACATCCTCCCCTCGGAGGGACAAGAAGGCTCCGTCATTCATGACCAATCCCTCCTGGCGTTCGCGTCCCCACCAGTCCACGAAGTCCGCCTCCAGATCTCATCGCCGCTTATTCAAATGACTCGCGGTCTGCGGGCAGCAGCGCCAGACTAGTGAGTGGGGGGCGGCTACTGTCTCTCTTCCAGCAGGTCTGGCTCCCCTTAGATGCAGATGCGTAGGTCAGAGAGCTCATCGTCTGTCTACAAAATAGATTCAATTCAATGCCACCGAGACGTTTTTTGCTGTTCTCGCCCTCCTGAGTCTCCCGTGCTTTTTCGCGCATTCATCCCCTCCATGGAGTCTCTTCTCCTCTCTGGAGTTCTGGTACTATTCCCTCCATCAGAACATTTATTGCGGCCTCTTTGTGGTCCCCAAGAAGGTCAGCTCTGTCCGCCCTGTCCTCGACCCAGGGTTTTCTCAGCAGGTCGGTGAGCTCTCGAGCATGTTTCATGGAGTCCCTCCGCTCTGATCACCTCCATGGAAGTCGGCGAAGTTATGACGTCGCTGGACATTCAAGACGCCTACCTAGCAAGGAAGGCCTCGCTTCAGGCGAATGGTCCCTCAACGGGGAAAGCTTCCACCAGATCGGCGGCAGATAAAGGACTCTGAAGGTGGTCTACCGCGGGCTACCGCGACCACCTGGCGCTAGGGGTCGACGTGTGGAACCTGTGCAGGCTCCCGTACTTCTTCCCACTGCGGCCCCTGATCCCGGAGGTTCTCAAGAACATCAGAGCTCTGATTTCCAGTCATTCTAACGGCTCCAGGATGGCCCAGATTAGCATGGTTCGCGGAATTTATTCAGCCCCACGCGGTCATCCCGGGGCGCCTTTCAGACCGTCCAGATCTTCTGTGCCAGGGCCCTCTCTCTCTCTCTCCCACCAGAACTCAGAAGTCCTAGATTTGACAGTCTGGCTCCTGTTTTCGGGGTAGAACCTCAGGCAGGCTTTCAAGCTTTTCAACAAAGTTAATACGGACAATGATTAGGGTCAGGATGCCATCTTTTGCGAGAATCCACTACCGCTCGTGGAGCGCTCTTCCTCCGGTGGTCTGAAGAACACAGCATCTCTTCTCAAGTCAGGTCTGGATGCAAGTCTCACACTCTCCACGCGTAAAAGCCAAGTGTCGTCTCTGTCAATTCTGTTTCAGAGGACTCTCGCTTCTCGCCCGCGGATCAAGACCTTCATTCAGGGAGTTGTCCATCCAGTTCCGCTGCATCGTCGTCCACTAGAACTGTGGGATCTTATGCTAGTGCTGGGTTCGTTTCAGGGTCTGCAGTTTGCACCTTTGGAGATTCCTTCCTTCTCACCTGTTTTGGAGTGTGGTGTTCCTCGTCGCCATCAATTCTGTACGAAGAATGTCACAGATGTAAGCTCTTTCGGTCCTTACCCCTCTTCGGGTCTTCCACCCGGACAAGGTGGTGCTCCGGCCGGATCCCTCCCTTCTGCCCAGGGCGGTCTCACCGTTCCAACCAAATGAGGAGATTGTTTTCTCTGGCCTCTGGTCCTGGTCCTTCTCACAGCCTTGAAAGGTCCTTGCATACTCTGGACCTGGTGCAAGCCCTCAGACTCTATGCCTCCAGGACAGCACCTTCCCGTGAGACGGTCGGTCCGTTCATCATTCCATCCGGACCCAACAGGGGCATGCTAGTACCCAGAGCCTCAATTGCCAGATGAATCCGTTCCGCCATTTCCGAGGCCTCTTGGATAAAGGACAGAACGCCGCCATGTGGAGTAAAGGCGCACTCTACCCGTGCAGTGGGAATCTCTTGGCCGATTACGCATCAGACATCGGCCGACCAGGTCTGTAGCACCGCCACCTGGTCTAGTCTGCATTCCTTTACCAGGTTCTACCATGTTCATACCCAAGCATCGGCAGAGGCCAGTCTTGGGAAATAGGTTTTGCAGGCGGCAGTAGCACACCTGTCCGAGGTAGGTGCATTCACATCTTGGGCAAGCCCGCCGAGGGAGGCAGTTTCCTTCCTATCCGCGAGGCTTGCCTCTTCCCACCCAGGGACTGCTTTTGGACGTCCCATGGTCCTTTGTCTCCCAATGAAACGAAAGAGAAGGATTTTTGTGTACTCACCGTAAAATATCTTTCTCTGAGTCTTCATTGGGGGACACAGCACCTACCCTGCTTGTTTTATTACATATTGCCTGTCTTCTCAGTGACCCAGGTTCCCTGGCCATTTGTCGCACGGCTACTTTGTTGTAGTTATTACCTTGACGTATGTATGGTTGTGTTTTTTGTACTCCTCCTACTGCTTGTGCACTAAACTGAATTAAGCCCGCCTCCGGCGCAGGGTGTACACTGCGAGGGAGGAGCTAACCTTTTTTTGTCTACTTAGTGTCAGCCTCCTAGTCACAGCAGCATACACCCATGGTCCTGTGTCCCCCAATTAAGACTCAGAGAAAGAGCTTTTACGGTGAGTACACAAAAAATCCTTCTTTTTGTCCTCCCCAGAGCCAACCCCTCAGTATTGGGGTAAAGGAAAGACATGAAGCTGAAGTTATCCAAAATGAGGAAAGGGCAGAAACCTCTTTAATTTTTCAAGGCCAGCACCAGGGCAAACAATCATGCCAGGTTAGTGGGAGGCCAGATCTCAGAATGGAATCAGATCACAGAAAACCTGCAGGGACGCCTACTATCTAACTCGAATCCACCCAGCTTGAGATTTATGGTTACCCAGGGGCATCAGACGCTTTACTTCCAGTTCAATGTCATTCCGTTCGAAATTTAAGCACCTCGACTGTTTACAAAAATCATGGCGGAAGTGGTGGTATTTGTCAGAAGATGGGGAATGATGCAAATGTTCTCGACAATTTCCTAATCGTGGTTACTTTGGTACCAGTACCTAAAGAACTCTTCAAATCGTGACATCTAGGATGGTTGGTGAATCTCAAAAATTAGACCTGGTGCCTTCCATGAGAAAAAAAAAATAAAATTCTAGGTATCTTCCTGAACTCTTGAAAACATGGGTAGCGCAGTGGCTCAGTGGTTAGCACTATTAATTTGCAGCACTGTCGTTCTTGGTTTAAATCCCACTAAAGTCAACATCTGCAAGGAATTTGTATGTTCTTCAAGAGTTTGCATAGGTTTCCTCCGGGTACTCCGGTTTCCTCCCTACACTACAAAGACATACTGATGGGGAATTTAGGTTGTGAGCCCCAGTGGGGAAAGAGATGATGATCTCTGTAAAGCAATGTGGAATATGATGTAGCTATAGAAGTAATCTAATATATAAAGCTCAGTGTGTGTATGTGTGTATGTCCGCTAAATGAATTTGCACCGTCGCATTTACAATCACGAAATTTTGCACAGACGCTCCATTTGACTCAGAGAACGTCATAGACTATGTTTGGGCGCGAAAATGTAACCCCGTGCTTTACAGTTACTATACAAAAATCCTGCATCCATTAAACTGAATGGAGCTGGTAGCTGCAGGCTATAAATAGCAACTGTCAGTGGTTGCTATAGGAACAAAATAAACTGTTAGTATAACAAGCTTATGTGTGAGGTAAAAAGATGTCGGTGGTGAGACGGATAGAGAGAGACAGAGACACAGACAGAGACAGCCGGGAAAAGAGACAGCCCTGGAAAGAGACAGCCCTGGAAAGAGACAGCCCTGGAAAGAGACCGCCCTGGAAAGAGACCGCCCTGGAAAGAGACAGACTGGCAAAGAGACAGACTGGCAAAGAGACAGACGGGCAAAGAGACAGACTGGCAAAGAGACAGACCGGGCAAAGAGACAAATGCCCAAAGAGACAGCCCTGGAAAGAGGCAGACTGGGAAAGAGGCAGACGGGGAAAGAGGCAGACGGGGAAAGAGGCAGACGGGGAAAGAGGCAGACGGGGAAAGAGGCAGACGGGGAAAGAGGCAGACGGGGAAAGAGGCAAATGCCCAAAGAGACAAACCTGGAAAGAGACAGACCTGGAAAGAGACAGGCGGGGAAAGAGACAGGTGGGCAAAGAGGCAGACGGGGAAAGAGGCAAATGCCCAAAGAGACAGACCTGTAAAGAGACAGACCTGTAAAGAGACAGACCTGTAAAGAGACAGGCGGGCAAAGAGGCAGATGGGCAAAGAGACAGCCCTGAAAAGAGGCAGCCGGGCAAAGAGGCAAATGCCCAAAGAGACAGACCTGGTAAGAGACAGACCTGGTAAGAGACAGACCTGGAAAGAGACAGACTGGCAAAGAGACAGACTGGCAAAGAGACAGACCGGGCAAAGAGACAAATGCCCAAAGAGACAGCCCTGGAAAGAGGCAGACTGGGATAGAGGCAGACTGGGATAGAGGCAGACTGGGATAGAGGCAGACTGGGAAAGAGGCAGACGGGGAAAGAGGCAGACGGGGAAAGAGGCAGACGGGGAAAGAGGCAGACGCCCAAAGAGACAGACCTGGAAAGAGACAGACCTGGATAGAGACAGGCGGGGAAAGAGACAGGCGGGGAAAGAGGCAAATGCCCAAAGAGACAGACCTGTAAAGGGACAGACCTGGAAAGAGACAGGCGGGGAAAGAGACAGGCGGGCAAAGAGGCAGACGGGCAAAGAGACAGCCCTGAAAAAAGGCAGCCGGGCAAAGAGGCAAATGCCCAAAGAGACAGACCTGGAAAGAGACAGACCTGGAAAGAGACAGCCCTGGAAAGAGACAGAGCTAGAAACGGACAGCCGGGCAAAGAGACAGCCGGGCAAAGAGACAGGCCAGGGCGTCACACGTATTAGAGTTCGTGATTTCACCTGTGGTATGTGGTAATTAGGAGTACCACCGCTGCAGTTGGGAGTACCCGGGGATGATGGAATGGGGAAGCCAGGTGTTGTGACCCTTCATGGGTAGGGGGGGAGTACCTTGGGGCTCGGTGATTGCAGGGTAGTGCCGTTGGATGCAAAGGGGTCACTTGCGTACTCACTCAGTCCATTAAGCTGACACCGACAACTGGATAAACCAAAGTTCTGGATACCGCTGCCGCTGAGAGTAGCTTAGTTCAGGTCCTGTCCCCAATGGTGCTGCCTGGTGATCTGTGACCTGCCTCCTGGCACTAAGTTTACTTCTCTGTTGGTCCCGGTAGTATGGAACTTGCTGGGTCCTGCTCCCCACAATGGCTAAGTGTGGAAGCTTTCTCTCAGGGTTCATGCTTGGGATTTTTTGTACCGTTTTTAGTGGAAAGTCCTATCCTCCTCGTTGCGCCAGTACCCCGATTTTTGGAGCGGGAAGAGAGTGGATCTTGAAGGCTCTGTTCTCGTCGGATGAATTGTCAGGTTGACTGAAGCTACTCCCTGACCTAGGGTCCATGTACCCCGTCATGCCCTGGTCCAAGACTGGTGATTGTGCAAGGCCACCGGCTATCCTCCTCGACAGATCCGTGCCCCTTGCCACGATCCGATATTTTTCAGTCCATTCAAGCCTTTGGTTGCCACGAGGTGGCTTGTACTCCCCTGTAGTATCGTTGCTGAAAACTTTGCAGAATTTCTACTGATGTCATCTGTGGCTAAGTAGTTCATGCATTTTCCTCCTGTGTATTCACCTTTTGTCTTCTCTAGTATTTAGTGAGGTTTACGAAGAGCTTATCCCATCTGTTCCTCATTTAAGGCCCCCAGCATTAGGGATATCTAGGGTCAGGTATCCGGCTCGGCGCATAGGTGTGAAACCTATCCAGGGAGGTGAAGAACCCCAGGAACCATCAGAAGGTTTGGTCAGGGGTCACCATCTTCCCCTTCCCTAGACACACAGGGTTCCCCTTCCCTTTTGCCGTTCGCTTGGTACTTCCCTGTACCTAGCCTGACAGCTAGGGGATTGTATGCTTTTGTTACATTGGGCAGTACCTCAATGTGGCCTGTAGATGGCTCTTCTGGTCAAAGGAGTGTGTCATCTAGCTTTTCAGGTTTTGATCAGTCCTTGAAGGCTCAAGGCAACATGATGAAAAACAGAGGGTTTTTTTACGAAGATATTTCAAGTGAAGTTCTAAAAGTCTATAATACTCTTTTGTCCATTGCTAAAGACTGAGACCCTCGTAGCCACCTTCGCATTTCTGATACAGGACTTCTTACAAGTTGCTTTAGATAATATGATCACTTTTAAAAGAGTGTCCATTTTCATAGAAAATAAGAATTGGGGACAAGCTAGTAAGGTTTCAGTAAAATATTACTAACCTGTTTATTATTATTATTATTATTATTATTATTATTAATCATTATGTAGCACAAACATATTCCGCAGCGCTTTGCAATTCATAGGTTCATATACAAAGTCACAAGTAACACAGAAAATACAATTATTAAAGCAAAAAAAAAGGCAGCCCTGCTCAGATGAGCTTGCAATCTCCCATGATGTGGGGGTGACACAAGGTACAGGTGTTTATTTACAATGATGGTCCAGCCATCTTGAAGAACTAGGGGTTAGGCTGGAGTCACACTTGCGATTAACTCGCACGAGTGCAATGCGAGAAAATTTCGCATTGCACTCAGACCAATGTTAATCAATGAGGCAGCTCCAATCTGCTATTTTTTTCTCAGTCCAAATCGGAACTGAGAAAAAAATCGCAGCATGCTGCGTTTTGTAGAGTTTTACGTGCGAGTCACTCCAATGAAAGTCTATGGATGCGTGAAAAAAAACGGATGTCACATGGATGGCACATACACCATTCTAGTGACATGCGTTTTTCCAAATACATTTATCACATGTTGCAGAAAACACTGGATATGAGTGAGGTCTGTCGATGTCTGTCAATCTCTATCTCTGTCAGTCTGTCTCTGTCTGTCTGTCGGTCTCTCTCTCTCTCTCTCTCTCTGTCTCTGTCTCTGTCTCTGTCTCTGTCGGTCTATCCCTCTTCCCCCCTCTCACATACTCACCGATCCCCGATCACCGGCGCGGCGCTGCACGGCTGTCACAAAGCTCTGGCGGCTTTTCCTCTTTTGAAAAAGCCGGCCGCTCATTATTCTATCTAGTATTCACTGCTTTCCCCGCCCACCGGCGCCTATGATTGGTTGCAGTCAGACACGCCCCTACGTTGAGTGACAGCTGTCTCACTGCAACCAATCACAGCTGCCGATGGGCAGGTCTATATCGAGCAGTAAACTAAATAAATAAATAATTCAACAAAAACGGCGTGCAGTTCCCCCCCCAAATTTCATACCAGCCAGGGTAAAGCCATACGGCAGGAGGCTGGTATTGTCAGGATGAGGAGCCCCACGTTATGGGGAGCCCCCCCACCCAAACAATATCAGCCAGCAGCCGCCCGGAATTGCTGCATCCATTAGATGCGAGAGTCCCGGTACTGTACCCGGCTCATCCCGATTTGCCCTGGTGCGGTGGCAAACGAAGTAATAAGGAGTTATTAGCAGCAGCCCATAGCTGCCACTAAGTCCTAGGTTAATCATGGCAGGCGTCTCCCCGAGATACCTTCCATGATTAACCTGACCACGACCACGATCAAAGACCACGACCGCTCTCTGTGAGCTCCCCGCAGCAACTGAAGTGAGTCGCGCTATCAGCGATGACGTCACTCAGGTTATCCGCGGCCACAGATCTCAGCTGGAGGACTTCTGCTGTGGCCGCGGGTAACCTCAGTGACGGCACCGCTGATAGCGCAGATCACTTCAGTCACTCAGGGGATTTGCGGTCACCAGTGAGACCTTCACCGGTGACCGAAAATCAGGCCATGCCACACAGACAGAGCCACTGGGATGACAATGAAGTCGGGTGAAGTTCATCCGACTTCATTCTGATTGCGCGGCTCTGTCTGTGTCTGCTGTCAGCGGCCATGTAGCAGAGCTGAATGGCAGATGACATAGCTACTGAGAATAAAAACGGATCACATACAGATCATACACGAATTGCACACGACTACAATTATGAGAAAAATCACATAATCGCATTGCAGTTGCATTGTTGACGGATTAACACTCGGACAGAGCTCATGCTACTTTCTAGCATGAGACTCGGTCCGATTTTAAACTCGCAAGTGTGATTCCAGCCTTAGATAAAGGGTGCATGAGCCAGTCATCAGTCAATCTGTGTAATGCTTTTGGGTGTGGTGGAGTTTGAGTGACAATTATGTTCAGAGAAATAAGAATGAGCTATATATGAAAGGACTTCGATTTGGGAGCATGATAGGCCACTCTAAAAAGATGTGCTTTTAGGCAGCGCCTAAAACTGTAAGTTGTCGTTCGTCCTAATTTTTTGAGGTAGAGCATTCCAGAGAATTGGTGCAGCTCAGGAGAGGCCTTGGAGCTGGGAGTAAGAAGTCTGGATTAGTGCAGATGTTAGTCAAAAGTCTCTTGCGTAACATAGAGAACGGGTAGGGTCAGGGCCAGCTCCAGGTTTTTGTGGGCCCTGGGCGAAAGAGTCTCAGTGGGCCCCATTCACACATAGGCTGTGTGCGCACGTTGCGTTGTGTCCTTGCAGAAAATTCTGCAGGGATTTGACAGCACATGTGCGCTTCAAATCGCTGCAGAAATACTGCATAATGGATGCAGTGTTTCGGCAGAAAAAAAGCCGATTTCATGTGATCTGGATGCAGCTTCTCCCATAGACAGAGCAGGAGCTGCATCCAAAGCGCACAGAATAATTGACATGCTGCTTTTTAGAACGCAGCGATTTGGAACAAAATTTTGACATCCAAATCGCTGCGCTCTGAAACGCAACATGCGCATGGATTATGCACAATCTTCATAGATTGTGCTGGGGATGTAGATCGCATGCATTTACACTGCAGTACAATACGCAGCGTAAATGCATGAAATTCGGCAACGTGCGCATGAGCCCTTAGACATGCACAGATACATACACATACAGGCATACGTACACATACTTATTTAAAGAGAAATTCACAGCATACATGCACACACACATTATTTTTATATATTTATACTGTATATATGTTTCTAATATTGGGAAGCCAGCAACAGCCTCATTCACCTCCCCGCTTGTCTAACAGACATAGCCGCACATAGAGCACACTAACACTGCTGTATATTCATCACAAGAGAGGCTGGGGACATACACATTACTGGGGGGAATACATATTACTGAGGAAAGGGGTATACAGCAATGGGGGGCATACAGCTCTAGAAGAGAGCAGTGTGTTGTGAATGTTAGATATGTTTTGGCTGCTGGGAGGCTCCCTCTGGTGGCCAGGAATGGTTTGGACTTGGACCAGGTGTGTTGTGCAATGGGCGTTTCCTTTGCTAACTCTCTGCTTATTTAAATCCTGGTCTGATAGCAGGCTATGCCGGATGTCCGTTGTTCTTTGTATCACCAGCCTGCTTCATTCTGCTCCACACCACATCTACCCCAGATAAGTGCTTGCTCTTTATTTATTGTTTGGTTCTTTTGCTCTTATCTGGGTTTGTCTTTTGCTGTGGTTGTTTTCAGTTTATTTGCATCATCAGGGATTTTCCCCCTCAGTTGCTTCGCTGGGGAACTCCCTGCAGTTCTGTTTGGAGTATAGCTCCTTTAAGTCCATGTGTTTTTGTGGCTTGTTGAATTTGTTATGATTCTTGTTTTCTGTTCATTGGTATGACAAGAGCACCTGGTATAGGACGGAGTTCAGATCGTGCGATCTCAGGGCCTTTTTGTACTATCAGGAATTTGGAATTTTGTAGGGTTTTTCTCTGGCCACCATTAGCCCCTTTCCTGTCCTTTCCTATTTTAGTCAGTGGGGACCTCACCTTTTGCTAATCCTGTCATCTATCTATGTATTGTGTTTTTCCTAAATCACCGCAGTCTTTGAATGTGGGGGGCTTGCTATTCTTGTCTATTTTCTGAGGCAGAGAGTTATTCATCTTTCCTTCCTTTAGGATAGTTAGTTCTCCGGCTGGGTTCGCGGTGCACAGGATGTTAGTTCACCCCTCGATTACTTCTAGTTGTGATGGTTAGTAAAGGGATGGCGGCCAGATTAGTTGCCAATGCTCTTGTCACCTTTTACCAATGATTTGTGGTGGTCTTCCATGGTTCCGGATCATAACAGCAGTGACTCTGAGGTGGGGGGTGACATGCAGCTCTGGGGGGTATATAGTTCTGGGGTGGGGGGGACATACAGCTCTGGGGGTATACAGCTCTGGGGTAGGGGGGACATACAGCTCTCTGGGGTATATAGCACTGGGGTGGGGGGGACATACAGCTCTGAGGGGGTATTGAGGGTAGTATGCAGCTCCCATATTACTCCATATAGTGTTATGAAGCCCCCATAGTCCTCCATATAGTATTATGTAGCACCCATATGCACTATGCAGCCCCCAAATAACATTAAGCAGCCCCCATATAGCACAATGCAGACCCATATGACATTAGGCATCTTCATGTAGTCTAGAGCCCGCATATAGCACAATGCAGACCTAGATAGCATTAGGCACCTTCATGTAGTATACAGCCCACATATAGCACAATGCAGACCCAGAGAGCAATAGGCACCCTTATGTTTTATACAGCCCACATATAACACAATACAGACCCAGATAGCATTAGGCACCTTCATGTAGTATACAGCCCACATATAGCACAATGCAGACCCAGATAGCATTAGGCACCCTCATGTAGTATACAGCCCCTATATAGCACAGTGCAGACCCAGAAAGCATTAGGTATCCTCATGTAGTATACACCCTATATAGTACAGTGCAGAGCCAGATAGCATTAGGCACCGTCATGTAGAATATAGCCTGTAATATAGGACAGCCTGTATATAGCACCGTGTATATAGCCCAGTGCAGAGCCAGATAGCAGTAGGCACCCTCATATAGTATATAGCCTGTATATAGGAGAGCCTGTATACAGCACAGTGCAGAGCCAGATAGCAGTAGGCACCCTCATATAGTATACAGCTTGTATATAGCACAGCCTGTATACAGCACAGTGCAGAGCCAGATAGCAGTAGGCACCCTCATATAGTATGGAGACTTTTTCAAAAAAATCCAGCACCGAATCCAGGAAATGTATTAAAAATTAATGACGTTTATTGAAACATATTAAAAAGTCCAAATAGGGTCCAGAGCAAAGAAACGGAGAGGACGCGTTTCGAACTGTATAGTTCTTAGTCTGAGACAGACTAAGAACTATACAGTTCGAAACGCGTCCTCTCCGTTTCTTTGCTCTGGACCCTATTTGGACTTTTTAATATGTTTCAATAAACGTCATTAATTTTTAATACATTTCCTGGATTCGGTGCTGGATTTTTTTGAAAAAGTCTCCATACAAGATTGCCAGCTGGTTTATCCTTGCACGTGTCTGGGAAGCATTGGTCTCCTTCATACCACAGGTGAGCGGATACATACACTTTCCTTGGACCCTCATATAGTATACAGCTTGTATATAGCACAGCCTGTATACAGCACAGTGCAGAGCCAGATAGCAGTAGGCACCCTCATATAGTATATATAGCCTGTATATAGGAGAGCCTGTATACAGCACAGTGCAGAGCCAGATAGCAGTAGGCACCCTCATGTAGCATACAGTGATTAATAGTCACTTTTTCCTCGTTCCCCCACTGCTCCAGTCTCCTCGGCGCGTCCAATGCTGTCGCTCTGACTTCACTGCAGGCGCGCGGTGGTGACTGTGGCAGTGGTCCTGTCAGAGCGCCAACAGTTACAGCGGGGAAAATAAGAGAGGGA
>NC_134358.1:137608612-137698612 GCF_048569485.1 Anomaloglossus baeobatrachus
TCCAATGAAGAAAATAGGTGTCACTCAGCACTCACATGTAGAGTAAGGTTTATTCGGCTATTTGTGTTACAGAAACACAAACGTAGGCAACAGCTGTTTTGTATGCATTCATGCTTGTGTAACGCCCCTGGACTATTCAGGTCGTCATAGGGTACTGCACAAACTGCCCTACCTGTGCAATATTCAACCCCCCATGGTTCTGGGTCTTTATCCTACAGTACTGCCTCCATCAGCATTCCCAAAATCCTAGATACACCTTGCACCACACCTGTCACGCACACCAGTGGGCTGCTTAAGCAGGAATAGGGCCGCCCACCTAGGGGTCAGACAGGGAGGTGGGAGGTGTTAAGGGAGTTGAGTGGTAGCTCTTGAGCAGTGAGGAGCCCTGAGGAAGCTGGGAGTTGGAGCTCCCAGGGGAGAAGTAAACTAGGTCGCAGACGGTGGTCTGGACCTAGAGAAGTTGGACACCCGGTCGCAGGGGATTGAGGCTACGTGCCTGTGACCTGTCAAGGAGGACGGTTAGCAGCCTGGTCCTATCTCCGGTCCTGGGCCCAAGGCACGACGGGGTACATTGACCCTAGGTCGGGGAAAAGCTTCAGGCAACCCGGCAATTAACCTGAGGAGAACGGGGCCTTTATGGACTGTTCCCACCAGCTCAGAGATCGGGGGCACTAGCGTAACGAGGGGGGATAGGGCTTTCCTAGCAAGCAGCCCACTGAAATCCCAAGCGTGAGCCCCTGAGAGAAGGATCCTCCACTTAGCCACAGTGGGGAGCGGGGCCCAGACAGCTCCAAGCTACCGGGCCACAACGGACAATCTAAAACTTAGTGCTAGGAGGCAGGTTATGGACCACCGGCAGTACTGTGGGGGATGGGACCCGGACGAGCCCCCCCCCTTCCCCCGAGAGGCAACGGCGTTCAGAGACTTGGTTTACCCTGTTGTCAGCGTCTGCTTCATTGCTGAGTGAGTACCCGACTGACCCCTGCACTGCATCCCCGCATCTCCCACCAGAGTCCCGGGGCCAACCCCTACCCGTGGAGGGCAATGTCACCAAGCTTCCCCACTCCATCATCCTGGGTATTCCCAACGGCAGTGGCGGTACTCCCCAATTACCGCACACCACGGGTGCCATCACAAACTACACCAAATCCCCTGTAAATACTCCTTTTCCATTTGAGTGTGGCCCCTAAGCCGCCGGGTCCGGAGACCCTCAAGCCACAAACGATCACCACCTCCGGATCCGAGCGGTTCGATCCGCTGCTGGGGCGGCACACTTGTTCTTCTCCTGGCTCTGACGTGAGTTAACAAACCACCCCCTTAAATACTTAAAATTTGAATATTTAACTATATCTAAAAACTAAATAGTGACGATAAACTGGAAAAAAACATTAGTGCAATAGCCTCATATACGGGATAAAAAAATATCAAGATATAGGGAGCCACAACAACACAATGCACTTGAATATAGCTGCTGCAGACCTGCATGAAATTCAAGGATGAAAGAAAATCTGGGAGAAATGGGATTCTCTGCATTGCCGAAGACACCAGTAAATGGAGATAAGGATCGCTGGTAGATGAAGCCAGGGTCCAGGAATGCGGTTTATTGTCAACGCATTTCAAAGTTAACAAACCTCTTTAGAACAAACTGCAGATCTCTGGCCTGTACTGAGGAAGACGTTTACCTTCGAAACATGTTGTAAATAAACTGAATTTAGAGTGTAACTGTTGTTTTAACTTTTATTTCATAAATTAATTGTAGACATGAAAATAAGCAACTTTGTAATATATCTTATCAGGGAAATGTGCTTCTTTCTCTGCTAGACCTGATCAGTCATTACAAACTTCTCAATTGTGAGTTAGAATCTGTGTAGACTTTCCCATTACTAAGATAGGAAAAAAGAGGGGGGAGGGGGGGAGCTCACATCTAGCCCCTCCCAAAAACCTCTATCCCCTCCCTCTTCCCATCATCTTCTTTTCTCCACTTTCTTACTTTTGTATTTTAATATGGAAGAAAGGGTAGTAACATAGGCTTTCTCAAAGCCTTATGCATTGTATTAAAGTGATATCCCCGTTCATGTAATCTTACACTTATGTCATTTTCACAAAAAGAGACATTGTTTTTATTGATGAGGATGAAAGCTAGCAAATCACATCAGGGAATTAGTTGCGGTCATTTTCCAAAAACCTTATTTCAATAGCTCCTTTTATAATTACCACCACCACATCAAGGAATTTAATCTTATTACTCCTGATATTACTAGTAAATCTCATATTCACCTGAAAACGGAGGCATTAGGACTAATAATCAAAATTATTTGAGCTCTTTTCTTTAATTAATATAAAAATCGCTACAAAAAGAAATATCCTCCAAAAACTAAGCATTACTTACAGCAAAGAAGGGCAGTAGTTGTACATCGCCAAGGCCAAAAACTAGTATTATTAGTATGGTTTTAATTGCTTTTGTTAACATTTGGTCTATGCTATTTAATTTGTAGATATCGTTAAATATGCTAATTTTAAGAATTTAAAAGAGTGGTTTACTGATTCATATCAAGTCCAAAAGAAGCGTGAATGCACGCCAAACAGCTGTTGCCCAAGATTGTTTCTCTATAAGACCCATGGCTAAATAAATCTTACTGGATGTGTCAATAGAGAGTGCCGTCTCTTTTATTCTTTGGGATGTACAGTATATTTACTGTACAGTAAATATATATACACACACACACACACGAGATCAAAATTAGAGAACAACACACAATTTCATAAATGTGAGTTATTGGTGTTAATCTGGCACCTGGTGCCAATTTCTTTATCTGACAAACCCTATGTAACTGGCAGCCTAACTTTCCAGTTTGCACTGACTTTGCAAAAATGGTGTGCCATTCCAAAGTGACTGCAACACTCCGTCAGCAAGTTGTCCAGGTGAAGGCCAAAGCGGTGACCCTATCCGCCACAGCAAGGAAAGTTGGTCATTCTAAGTCTGTGATTTCGAGAATATTGCATCTTTACAACATCACAAATTCTTTCAAGTCCCCCAATAAGGCTGGTCGCCCTCGAAAGACAAATGCAAGTGAGAGGACAGGATAATGCAGAGAATCTCCATGAGTAATCGTTTAAACACTGCAGCTGGAATTACTCACCAGTTCAGCACTGAACAGGGTAAGGATCTGTCATGTCATACAGAGTCACAATGTTTAAGAGCATTTGGACTAAAATCTCTCGTGAGCAGAAAGGCTAGACTCACCTTGGAGAGGAGCATGTTGTGTGGACAGAGAAGAAATGGTCCACAGTTCAAGTTTAATTTATTGGGTCTGGTGGGGAAACATTATGTTCATCGACAAACTGGGGAAAGACTAAACCCAGTGTGTTAAAAAGTCAGTGAAAGGTGGTGGAAGAAGTGTCATGGTTTGGGGAATGTTTTCTGCAGCAGGAGTTGGACCTCTCATACAGCTACATGGCAGAGTGAATACAAGTGTGCATCAGAACCTTCTTCAACAACACTTGGTTCTTTACTTACATTCATCACTTAATCTGCCATCAATTTTCATGCAGGACAATGCCCCCCTGTCACACAGCAAAACAGGTAAAGCAGTTCATTGAAACAATGAAATGGCCACCCCAGAGTCATGACCTAAACCCAATAGAAAACCTCTGGAAAATCCTTGGTGACAAAGTTATGGCCAAGAAACCTACAACAGTCAAGAACTGTTGAGGAGACTGGAAGAAGAGTGGACCAAACTCACACCAGAGCAGTGTGAGAGGCTAGTGATGTCCTGTGGCCGCAGATGTCATTCAAAGCAAAGGTCTGTACACGTCCTACTGATTGGTGACTGTTGTTACTATCAGAAAATGTAGTTATCTTTCTCTGTGCTGCAGTCATTGCTGTTCTCTAAGTATGATGACATGTTGTGGGCAAAATAAAGTGTTTATGTTGATGAACTTTGGATCGTTTATAAAACCCTGTTCTAGTAGCATGGTGTACCCCTTACCTAAAAAACCTTCAAATGCTGATCAATGTAGATTACATTACTTCTGAAAAAAGCAAGTGACCATACATTGTTCTCTAATTTTACTCTCTCTCTTTCTCTCTCACTATATATATATATATATATATATATATATATAATGTATATAAATTATCTGATTCTGGCTCCGCTGCCTGCAATACAAGTCACAATTACCAAATCCACCTATGGCTCTCAATATAAGCAGTGGCGTAATGGTAGAGCTGCTGCCTAGAGACAAGGAGTTCATGAGTTTTTGTCCCTAGAAACCAATGCAGAGGAAAATTTTATTTATGCACTGCACTGAGAGGACCTGGGACACCAGCAGATGAACAGCAGAAGAGTGGAACTAAGCCCTCAAATCGAGACAGTCCCATTGAATATGGAACATTGGAAGCTATGCCTTATATTTTCTTGCTTTAAAGAGTTAGGGGTACTTTGCACGTTGCTACATCGCACGTGCAATATCGTCGGGGTCAAATCGAAAGTATCGCACATCCGGCGCCGGTAACGATGTCGCAACGTGTAAAGCCTAGATGCGCCGATAAACAATTGCAAAAGCATCAAAAATCGGTGATCTGTGTAATGTCGGACATTTCCATAATGTCGCACCAATAGGAGATACGATGTTGTTCCTCGTTCCTGCGGCAGCACACATCGCTGTGCGTGAAGCTGCAGGAGCGAGGAACATCTCCTTACCTGCCTCCACCGGCTATGCGGAAGGAAGGAGGTGGGCGGGATGTTTACGTACCGCTCATCTCCGCCCCTCCGCTTCTATTGGCCGCCTGCCGTGTGACGTCGCTGTGATGCCGCACGACCCGCCCCCTTAGGAAGGAGGCGGGTCGCCGGCCAGAGCGACGTTGCAAGGCAGGTAAGTGCGTGTGAATCTGCTGTAGCGATAATATTTGCTACGGCAGCTATCACAAGATATCACATGAGCGACGGGGACAGGTACTATCGCGCTCGGCATCGCTAGCCGATGCTAGCGATGTCGCAATGTGCAAAGTACCCCTTAGTCCCATCTCTAAGATCCTATCTCAATATGTAGTAAGTGTAATAACAATAATATTACCAAATACCTCCAATTAGAAATGTAGTCTAGTTCTTCTGGTTCACTATGTCGCTTACCTTCAGAGCATTGCAGGACCTTAGGCTCTATATCTCAACATCCACTACAGCTTTGAGCATGAGACTACCTTCATTTTATAGACAATCATGTTGGCTATCTCATTCATAAATTTGACTTGCAACTATTTAGCACTGATTAATGTTGCAGATTCTTGTCATGTTACTGCATTCTTACTGTTTTGCTCCTTGTGCTTGATTTTTTTTTCTTCTGTTATACTACAAATAACAACTTGTTCTCACATTTCCTAATAGCTCAGTGTTTTATTAAGTTGATTCCCAAGGCAAAGGTCACTGGTGGTTCGAATTGAGGAACAGCCATGAAGATTTCCCAAGAACAGAGAACAGCCATCATGCAGCTCATCGATAGTGGTCTCTCAGCCAACAAAATTGCCAAACTGCATCATGTGCATGCCATGACAGTTGGAAAAATACAAAATAAAGTCTGTCCATCTATTGAAAAGCCAAGAGGTGGGCAACCAGGCAAAATTTCGGAGTCAACGAGTTGACTCTATAAGTTCTGGTGTGATAAACACAGCAATGGAGGTGGCTTGTATGCTTTGTAATAGTAAGATGTACACCGCACAGATCCCCCAGGAAAGTGCTTAGGGCACGCGCCTGCCCTGCTCTTAAACGGCCATCGTGTCATTTACTGTAAGTGCCTCTCAGCCTATGGGTGAGAGGCACTAAGTAGTTAAAGTATCCTCCCACTAGGGGAGGTGCTTGCACATCGCCTTTAATCAATTTACTAATTTTCTAGCTAGATGTCAGGTCGTGTGCTCCTGTCCCGTTAGTTATACCTATGTTCGCTTCCCATACCTATCTGACCCTGTCGTGCCCACTGTACTTGTCTGCTCCCTCTGTCCTGCCTGCCTTAGCCATCCTGATTGCACCCGCCTGCACCTGTGTCCATCCCTGCGTTCCCTGTCCTGGGGGTCAGCTGACACAGCCCTAGACACTGTCAAACAAAATATGTGGTATATGTAATCGTAGGATGTTTTACCCATTATACCAACGTTTTAGAGAGAGAACATGTTTGTTTTCTACAGACCAGTAAGGGATCACCTTGACTCAATAACCACTTGCGGCAGGTGCACAATAGTGATCTTAGCCACATGCAGTTTATGGGGTCTGTTTATAATTATTATTATTATTAATTTTTATTTATAGAGCCCCATTGACTCCATGTTGCTGTACATGAGACAGGGTTACATACAAAATACATATACAAGTTACAATAGACAGACTGGTACAGAGGGAAAAGGACCCTGCCCTTGCGGGCTTACATTCTACAGGATAATGGGGAGGAAACAGTGGGTTGGGCGATGGTGAGGCGGCAGCTCCAGCGCGGTTGTGAGGCGGTGGGGTCATTGTAGACCATAGGCATTTCTGAACAGATGAGTTTTCAAGTTCTGTTTGAAGCTTGCAAGTGTAGCAGAAATCTGATGTGTTGAGGCAGCGAATTCCAAGCCACAGAGACGAATGTTGCAGTAATCGAGGCGGGAGATTATGAGGGCTTGCACTAACATTTTTGTAGATTGAAAATTGAGGAAAGGATGAATTCTGGAAATATTTTTTAGTTGAAGACGGCAGGAGGTGGCAAGGGATTTGATATATGGTATGAAGGACAAGGCAGAATCGAGGGTCAATCCGAGGCAGCGGACTTAGGCGGGCTTTGCACACTACGACATCGCAGGTGCGATGTCGGTGGGGTCAAATTGAAAGTGACGCACATCCGGCATCGCATGCGATATCGTACTGTGTAAAGCCTAGATGATACGATTAACGAGCGCAAAAATCGTCGTAATCGTATCATCGGTGCAGCGTCGGCGTAATCCATAATTACGCTGACACGACGGTCCGATGTTGTTCCTCGTTCCTGCGGCAGCACACATCGCTGTGTGTGAAGCCGCAGGAGCGAGGAACATCTCCTACCGGCGTCACTGCGGCTTCTGTAGGATATGCGGAAGGAAGGAGGTGGGCGGGATGTTTACATCCTGCTCATCTCCGCCCCTCCGCCGCTATTGGCCGCCTGCCGTGTGATGTCGCTATGACGCCGCACGACCCGCCCCCTCATGAAGGAGGCGGGTCGCCGGCCAGAGCGACGGTCGCAGGGCGGGTGAGTGCATGTGAAGCTGGCGTAGCGATAATTTTCGCTACGCCAGCTATCACACGATATCGCACCTGCGACGGGGGCGGGGACTATCGCGTGCGACATCGCAGCATCGGCTTGCGATGTCGCAACGTGCAAAGCCCGCCTTAGGGTACTGGGGAGACTGAGAGGTGGTCGTTATCAGTTGCTGAGGAAAGAAGCCTAATTTATTAAAATGAATGCATTAGGTCCCTTGGGTCTCAGTAATCAAAATCATTTAAGCTCTTTTCTGTAATTTGCACAAATATAGTTTTAATCACTTTTATTAATATTCAGGCTACCTATTTAAAGGGTTTGTCCAGGCTTTGGATGGAAGACTTCTGAAGCCTGTGGTCCATGAGGTCATGTGGCCACAGTTGTGCAATTTATATAGTTGTGGTTACATGTCAGCTAGACATGGTCGTCCTGTATTAATAGCAGAGCAGTGAGAGAAGATGACCATGTCTAGTGAGTGGAAGTCTGCAAATCTCATACAAGTCGTCATGTGATAGCACAGCCTCACCAGCAACACCGGACTTTTGCTTTTTTGTGATTTTATTTGGCTATTTACAGTGACTACACTCATTGTTGTTTTTGCTTTGGCTATTTTGGTGATTTAACCCCTCACAGTCAAATCGTGATTTTGTGGATACGGCAGGTTCTAGTTTAGGGACTCCTTAGGGAATCCCAGGAAGAGTCATCGGTGAGCGGGGGGCGCCAATTGCGCTTTTAGGGTGCCGACCTCCGCAGTAAGGCAAGTTCATCCCTTAGGGACATTCATAGGGCTCTGTAGTATTTGTATACAACTATACGTTTACTCTTACTCCGTTATATCGACTAGTTTCCTGTCTGTTACCTTTTTTTAATGGAGTTTTTCATTGATATCTTCACTTATTGTGTTTTTAAAGCATATTTAATAACTTTGTAAGTTTTAGGATTTTTTTTTTCTGTTAACCGTTTGCTCTTCCAGTAGTCTAAAGATTCTCTCCACTGTCGCCACCTCTTGGTGCTTCTATCAGGAAGATTTGTCTTGCTGCTACTTCAATTTCTACAATTCTTACATCCTGTTGTTGCTAATCAGAACTTAACCTTTGGCCACAAAGTGTTATGTGCAGCAATACCACCCTGGTTTCTGCTCTGTTATTCCTCCAGTCAGTGCCGTTGTGAAGCTGTTAGGAATAGATAATTAACTCTTACTGGTAATTAGATGTTCTGTAACCTCCATGACGGCACAGGCTTCTTTCCACCATATTGTTTGGCTGGAGCTCTAGTAAAAAAATGGTAAACCTTTCCTCCTGGCAGTGCAATTGTAGAGGTTATGGAAAATTCAATTACAAAGTAATTCTCATTTTTGCTGTAGCCATTTTTTTCATTGTTACTCTATTACTTTTCTGAGCCATTCAGATATCTTATCACTACTACTCCCGTGATCATGAAAATGCAGTTCGATAGAGCAGGAGGAGCTGAGAAGATTAATATATAGTTTTGCGAGTAAAGACTCAGTATAATCCTCTGTTCTTTGCGCAATTTTCAGTCCAGTGGGCAGTCCTACCAGTGACTGACAGCTTGCTTTGTATAAGTAATAGGACCGCCCACTTGACTGAAAGCTTCAGAAAAGGCAAAAGTATAAATGATTAAAAGTCAGGTTACACTGAATCTTTTCTCAGACAACTAAATATCAATCTACTCAGCTTCTCCTGCTCTATAACATGGTGCCTGTAGATTGGACGGAATTTTCATGGTGACAGGTTCCCTTTAATTTGGATTTTTATAAGAAAAATAAAACCCACCACTGTTTGGATAAAACTATTGTGCTTTATTACAGCGTAGGATTCTTGTTGTCTGTAAATGTCCATATATTTCTTTAATTCTTCCAATGCAAAAAAGGAAAAGTAAGTATTTATTCAAAACCTTCAAATAATTCACACAATAATTAATATCAGAAACACTGGTCTTCGACAAGAAGCCAGATTTGTTCCATGCCAATGGAAATTGTTCCCGTCGGCACACAATTTTTGATATTTTTTTGCTGTGGGTAAGTACATATGCATAGCTATATATACACATACACACAAGCATATATCGTTGAAGACAAGTGGAAGTACCCTCCTTAATAGACAGATCGAATTTTACATCATATACATTGTCTTAGTGTAATAGTCCAATCTAGTCCTAGGAAATAGACATAAACACATCAAGGCACTTCCACCAGGGTAACGCTTCTCTTTGAATATATACTAACTACTGTTGTAAAAATACAACTACTATATATATTATATCATTTAAAAAGGTTTCCGTCATTTTTTTTTCTTTCTTGGAAAATATCACTAAAATTGATCACTAGCTGCAAGAGGCACTGCAATGAGCCCACAGCCGGAGACAATGTAACAATGTAGTATTTAGTCCATATTAAAATATGCCTGAGTAGAATTTTCAGGTGAACATCATGGTATCGCGAACCTCCCTGCCAGGTGTAGTACCCATTTTTCCGTTTACTTTAAATAAATAATTATGACAATAAACATAATAAAAAAACAAAAAAAAGCACAAAACATTAACAAAACTAAGACTCGGTGGTGTTTTCCGATAAGGTCTGAAGTAGGGTTTTATAGATTACAGAGTTCATGAAACGTGGGTAAGAGTCTCTGTGCATTAAGGTGTAAATCTGGAGCTGGGCATCGTCAAACGTGTGTTGTGAGGGCTCCAACATGTTCCTGTTGATGACTTCTCGCACTCTGGAGTCCAGGCTGACCTGAAAAAAAAAGAAAAGAGAATGGATTTCTGTAATACCTAGTCACTGCAACCTTTGCACAAAGAAGAAGACCCCTAACTGATCCCCCCTTACTGTGAGTAGAGTACAGGCTGCGCATGCTGAGCTATAATCATTTACGGTAAGCAGCTCCAGTGATTGACAGCTCTGTTTTCTTACCTCGATTGCTGCTAATCATTCCATCTTATATTATCTGAGAATATAATACCTGAAAGGTCAGAATGTTTTCAGAATAATTACTCTCTTTCTCACCAGGCCTTAAGATTCGCCCCTTGGGGATCTCGCATGGAGATCATCGTAAATGTCTTTCCATTGTTTATACCTACAGAACAGTCTCTGGACACGATACATCTTCACAATGTAATAGCGTTAAATTCTACTTCTGTTTTATCTGTTGCTGCTGAAATATTGGAACGCTAATAATAGTCTTTAGCTCGGTCCCAAGACTGTTCCATATGTGATTCTGTCCATATGTCACGACTGATGGTTTGTTTATCCATCGGTATGAGGTGCATCTGTCGCATCATCAGAGATTACACCGAGATGTTTGCAAGTTACACAATATTCCCCACAGTGGAATAGTTAAACTTTTTTACACCCTGGTGAAACATTTATGCGTGTATCCACTGAACACTTGGGTAGAGCCTGCACAGCAGTCCACAGAGGCCTAATGGCTTCAGAGCCCTTGTATCCTCCCTTAGAAGCAATGTCTCCAGAGGGAATACCTCATTACAAACAGAGTCCAATAAGGCACGTTATGATCTTTTTCAGTCAGAACATATATCAACGTAACAAAAAAACAAAATCAGATGTGATATCGGACACTGTGTGCAGGAATTCAGCCCAGACATATATACCTGTCATCTGGAGGTACCATAAAGGCCACAGTGCGGCTCAGAGGTATGCCCTACACTGGACAGTGTTGTGCTAGAAGATATACATGGCATCCAATTAAGGGAATCTGTCACCCCATTTGATGTATCTAAGCAATTAATATGGGAATACAGCTGGAAATAATCATACCTGTCTGCCTCATATCAGTTGTCTTCTTGTGGAAAAATCATTTTTATCGCTCAATGTAAATGAAGTCTTCCAGGATATGGGGTGGATGCTGGAAAAATACATCATCTGATATGAGGCATATAGGTAAGATTATTTTCAGCACTCTATTACCTGTATGTCCATATTAATAAGTTTGATATGTCAAATCGGGGTGACAGATTCCCTTTCATCAGCAACACGAACAACTTGTCAATACCATACCACTTTATTTACTTTCACCGATCAACATTTAATTTGCCACTGGGTTTATTGGGCAGGGTGTATGGCAGTCGTTTAACACTAGAACTACTGAGGTAGTCATTTTGACTACTTTGCACCATGTATTTCTATATAGGTGTGACGAGTCCAGTAGTTCTAGTGTTAAAGCTATACTCATATGAAGGTTTTCTTTTTTTTTTAAGGCATTCAAAGAAGCCAAGTTTTCATGCAGACACGGCTTCAGAAAATCTTCCTGCTTTGAGGAGTGTTTGGAGGTGATTTTACTTTCCAGAAACGTGTTCTGCAGGGGTTTTGAAGAACCCTGGATGAGATTTTTTTCCTGAAGCATCTCTTTGTAGTCTTTTCATTTGGCAATGTCAAGTTTGGCGCGATTCCATAAGAATGTGCCTCAAACAAGTTACATGCACTAGTTTTTCTCCTTTTTCTCTACAAGGCATTTTTCAACATGTATTCAAGGGGGGAGAGGAAAAATCTCAAGCTCTTCATTTGAACACTAAAGTGGATTTTACATAGAAATCAATAGGAAGAATGTATTAAAAGTTTATGAAGAGGAGTCTGAAATGCATCCACTCCAAAACAGAACTCCGCCAAAATCTCTGCCTAAACATAGCCGAGGGATATGTACACAGTTTTTCCAGGATATTTTGAAACAGAAACTGATAGGAAACTCTAAATCCTCCTCAAGAAATCAAAACTTTAAAACTCAGCAAAAACCTTACATAGCTTTTTGCTGTGGATTTTTTTCAGTTTTTCATACAAAACTCAGCATTTTACAGTAGCAGGTAAATAATTGAGATTTCCAAAATCTCATGCACATGGTTGTTTTTTGAGCTGCCAGCATGTCAGTTATATATATATATGTATATATATATATATATATATATATATATATATATATATATATATATATATATATATATGTATCTTATCATAGTTTCACCCGCCAATTAAACAGTAAAATGCTGACAGTCATAGACATGTGCTGTTTTGTTTTCACAGGGTTATTGACTTGCATTGTCATCACTTCCAAGTTTAATCTGTAAAACAAGGCTCAAATTAGGACATTTCTTTGTTTCTTTTTTCTGCTTAGTCAGTGCGCAAAAAAGGACACGTGAACCACGAGTAGTTCTGGATGCATATTGCTTATCGCTGAACGCAGCCGGAAAAGCTGCGTTCTGAGGCGCATTCGGCAGAACGCAACGTGCGCACATTCCTGCAGAATTCATGCGTTCTGGATGCTTTCTCTGCCATAGACAGAGTGGGAAAAGCATCCAGAAGGCACATTTTTGACAGTGCGGTCCCACTCGGCTCTGCAGCATCCCCATAGACTTGCAGCAGAGCCGAGTGGGACCGCACTGTCAAAAAGAGCATGGCTGGCTGTGACACAGTGCCGCACGATCAGAATGAACTCGGATGAACTTCACCCGACTTCATTGTGATTGCGCAGCTACATCGGAAGCTGACAGGAGCAACAGTAGAACACCACCGCTTCTGTCAGCTCCATGCAGCAACTGAAGTGAGTAGCGCGATCAGCTGTGCTGTCACTGTGGTTACTTGCGGCCACCGCTCTCAGGTGGAGGACTGCAGCTGTGGCCGCGAGTTACCTGAGTGAAAGCACAGCTGATTGCCCGGCTCACTGCAGTCACTCAGGGGATTTGCGATCACAGGTGAGTCCTTCAAGTGTGCCCGCAAATCATGCCGCGGCACCCGCACAGTGTGCCGCGGCTTGATTTGCGGTCACACGTGAAGGACTCATGCATTCATTTCCTTCTCCCAGCAAAGCCTGTGAGAATTTCTATTTTGCTGTCTACACTGGGCATCTGTTGTTGGCTGCGTCTTGGCTGCGTTTTTGAAGATGCAGTATGTAAATTATTTTTTGCATTTTTGCAGCGTTTTGCAGCCCTTCCAGTTAATAGATTTGACTTAAAAACGCATTGGGCAAAAAATCGCGGTAAAACGCGTCAAAAACGCAATGCATTTTTACCGCGGTGCATTTTATGTTCAATCTATTTTTATTGAAATATTAACAAGATAACAAAGTAAAATCGCATATAAAGTCATGTAAAGAGTCATGTAAAGAGAGCAGCCAGCCGATGTCACAATCAAGAAGCATATCAATTATCAGTTATTTTCCCAGCACCGTGGTGCATTTTAACCGCATTTTTGATGCACCCAAGATGCGCTCGCAATAAGATGCCACGTGTGAACATAGCCTAAAGATCTTTTCTTTATATGGTAATGAGTGCAGGGACTAGTCGCAAGTGCGTTAGTTACTGCGCTCTTTACGCCCTCTTAGCATGGTAGCACGCCCACAGGGGCAGGCTAATATACTATTCAATGCCCACTGCCCAGAGTCATCAGCGGTGACACGCACATCTGTGTCCGCTGCAGAACACTGGTTATCGGCTCAGTGCGCATGGATCAGAAGTCCCCAGCACTTCCGGTCATTCGCACCACACTAGTTTGAAGCCGGGACGCGTACACCCGGCTTTATAGTGCACATGACTGCAAGTCCAGGGATCATGCGCACTGAGCCGAACATCCAGCGTCAGGCGTGATGGCAGCATAGATGTGCGTGACCATCCTCTGTCTCTACACATTCATTAGCATGCCCACAGGGGTGTGCTTACATGCTAAGGGGGCCGACTAGCCAAGGTATCTAAAGCCCTTGCGACTAGTCGCTGGTCTCATTAGCATATAATTAAGAATCTTTAGAAATACTTTTTCTAAAGATCTCTGTATGTTTGCTACTATAGCCTGGGACTACTAGGCAGGGATTAGAAATATGCAACCAGAACTGCTCGTGGTTCTAGGAGCATATTGCACCTGACAGGTTCCCTTTAACATTAGAACTACTGGACTCGTGACACCTATATAGAAATACATGGTGCAAAGTAGTCAAAATGACTACCTCAGTAGTTCTAATGTTAAAGGCTCAAATACAAGAGATAATCATGAATAAATGCACCTAGTACTGTTAGTTGTGCACATGGCATCTCTTTCAGGTGGATTCCAGTGGATTGAAAAAGCATCACAAAAGCGCCTAATAAAATGAACATAATGCACAACAATATCAAAATGACATTGCTGTGCACATGTTCTGTTTTAAGTATAAAGTGACAGACGCTCCGAAAAATGGGGGCAAAACCGCTTTAGGAAAATTAGTGCTGTTTTTTTCCCTGAAGTGGCTTCGCTTGGGAAAATTTGGCATCTGTGCCGGCATCTAAATGACGCTGTGAGCACATACCCTTTGGTTATGTATACAGAGTTTTTTGAGGAATTTTGAAGCAGCTCCACTCTGAAACCACTTGAGCAATTGCTTAGAAAACACCTGAAAGACTCTTCCTATTCAATGCCATTGTAAAACTACTTTCATGTTCATATTTCAGTTTATTGAAGGGTTTTTTACATTTCAGTGGAAAAAAGAAAGTATATGTCATTTATGCGAATCAGCTCCTGATAGAATCCACTTCAAATTAAGCACAGTTTAATTAAAAGGCTGCGTAAAAAACACTTCAGAAAAAAGAAACTCTTCAAAAACATTTTAAAAACTCTTAAAAGGCTATGAGCAAACAGCTGCCTGAAAAAGCTCTGCAAGTGTGCCCCATAAAATGATCATAAGGCCCCTTTCACACGTCAGTGATTCTGGGACGTTTGTGCTTTTTTTAAAACGTACCAGAATCACTGACATACGCAGACCCATTATAATGAATGGGTCTGCTCACACATCAGTGATTTTTTACTGCACGTGTCTCCGTGCGGCGTACCCGCGTGTGCGTGATTGCCGCACGGAGACATGTCCATTTTTTTCTGGCATCACTGATGTTCCACGGATCACGCAGTGGTGTGGTCCGTGAAACACATGCCAGAAAAAAACGTGCTTTTAAAATAAAAAACATTTTTACTCACCCGGCGTCCAGCGATGTCCTCTGCAGCCCGTGCAGCTTGTTGCTTCTGAGCCGGCTCATTATTGTCGCGCATATTCATTATGCGCGACACAGCCGACCCGGAAGCAGCTGCTGCAGGGGTCAGTGCCGGCCGGATGCTGCACCGCGGGAGTGATCAGCACCATGGAGAGCGGGAGCGGGCACAGGTGAGTTGTTTTCTAAGTGCAATCACGGGGCACGGAGAACAGAGCCCGGATTGCACTTAGACAACCCACGTGTGCCGTGAATCACGGCACACGCAGGGACATGTGCGTGTTTTACACGTCAGTGAAGAACGTCACTGTTTTTCACTGACGTGTGAAACGGGCCTAAGGCGCAGCAATGTCAAAGCCCCATTGCTGTGAACTTTCTACATCTTATGTCACTTGTTCTAATCCCTTCAGGGTTTAAAAAACCTGAAGCCATTAAAAGAAGTGACATGCTCTTATCTTTAAGCTATGTGCACATGGGGTCTTTTTGCAGTTTTTTGGAATAGAAATTGAGCAGAAACTCTAAGTTTTTGAGGAGTTTTAAGATTTGGAGAGTTTTTGTTCACTTTTTGCTCCAAAAACTCAGCAAAAACATCTCTGCGCATAAAGTTTTATAGATTAGTGTTACTCAATACAGTCTGTTCAAAAGGTTTTCCCCCCAATTTTTTTCTTAAAACTCAGACCTGCAAAGGGTAAAAATAAACTGAACATGACTCTCCCACCACGGCTCCGGAGCTGGCGCTCTGCTTCTGCCCCCCGTCTTTATTGATTGATTTATTTACATGACCTCTGCAGACAATAACTGCAGCCCGCCAACAAATCCAGCAGCAAAGGACGATTATCATTCAGTTTCTTATTATTAACCTTGCACAGCCTGTGAAGTAAAAAAATATTCTTGGAAACCCTCTTTCAATACCCCAATAGGTCTTGTATGAAGGATACGCCATAGAGAAAACATGTGAGAATTCCTGACTGTACGCGCGGTATATAAAGGCTGAAGTTGAGAAACACTATTCTACACCAGAATATGGGGAAGATTCATTATTTTATGCCAGAAATCTGGCCTTAACACCTTCATAAGCCTCAATATTTTTGTACCACTTGACAGTTGCGCAAAAATATTGTGAGTTTTGGTGGTTATTATTAAATGTGCAGAACCCTGTTGAATTCGTCATAAGTAATGCCACAAAAGTGTCGCAGCTTACTCTAAAAATGTACACCAATCCCCCGTACATCCCAGGTGACAGCGCGCGTTGGATATCATTGAGTGTGAATGCAGCTTAATGGATCAGGTTAGTGTACCCCAGTGAATGCTTCATTAAGACTTATGTATGATACACCAATCCTAATGAATCGACCCCATTGTGTCTGTGAGGAATGGTGGCAAATATTATGTAGCTAGACAGTCATAATGTAGATTAGGAGTGGTAAATTAATAAAGACAAGTGGAAAACATCAGTACAATTTACCTCTTTTGGAGATAAAATAGAGATATAATCCTCGTATATTAGCCGGGCTTTCTCTTCTATCACATTTTTGTTGGCTTCTTTTTTTAGATCCTCACAAGCCATCCAGAAAAGCATGTTCTCTTCACTGAATTCTGTTCTGAGAAATTCACGGAAAGCATTTCTCCCGGCAGGAGTGTTCATAAGTTTGTCGAAAGACTGACTCCAAGAGAAGACATCTTCAAGCGTAGGGGATGGACTATAGAGAATATAAAGACAAAAGTTATTGCAATACCACACACAGAACACTATGTACAAGATGGTTCTGTTACGGGAAGAAAGTAGACGTGGTGCTATTATGTCATGTCATGCAACTTCTATTTTGGCATCCATAGGGATTGGAGCCCATTGATACATCTATTGCCCAACTTCCTCCACAGACATAGGTTGTCCATGACTATCATATTGATGAGCTTTCCACATAGTTGGTCATCAATGTTAGATTGATTAGGTCTGATGCTCGACTCCTCCACCGATCAGGTATTATCAGCTGTACTGTAGGTCACATAAAATCGTACAGAGCTGAACATTAATTATTTCCACTCCTGGGTACTGCACATTATCTCCTACTCAAGTAAATGTGTGAAAAGGTGCAGTAAATGCGAGCGGCCACTAAATACCATATGGAACTACATTATCCGCCTCCTCCGCCAGAGCAGATAACAGCTGATCGGTGGAGGTGCTGGGTGTTGGCCCCTCACTGATTTAATATTGATGACCTATCCTACAGATTGGTCAACAATATATTAGTCTTGGGAAAACTCCTTCAAGTACATGTGCCTTATGATATCTTATATTCACTGAGCAACTAAAGAAATTCTAAAGAATGAAGTGTGTTCATTTTATCAAGAAACAGAGACACTCTATTCCATGTGTATATAATGCTGAATGTTATGGCAGGTATTGGGGTCTAAATATGCATTAAAAAAACAACAACTTTTTCCCGATTTTACGACACCCACTACAAAAAAAGTACAATATGACTAAATTTGCATACAAGTTGTTTAGTTATTTTACAACTAGGCTAGAGAGAGGGTGGATATCCTATCTGCGGTGCCATTAATTTGTAGAAAACAAGTCTAGCACTTGAATGAGGCTGAACCTGTCAGCCCAAAATGTAATTTCTCCATCACTACAAGTTAGAAAAGAATTTGGTTCAGAATTGGTTCACATTCTTCACAGGTACATGGAAACTTAAAAGAAACGTCAAGTAAGGACTGCTGCCTGCAGAAGTGCTCCTCCTGGGTGGAAGATTCTGGGAGGCGGAGCCACTAACTGGCCGACAGCTCATACAAGCATGCTCATCAGGGACAGTTGTCAAATATATTAGAAATAGACCTGTCTGAGTAAATTATTGATATTTCAATCTGTATATAATAAGGTACAACACCCATAGCTGCTACTTGCCTTTCTTCACAGTTTGGTATGCAAGCACCTCTGATTTCATTAGAAGACCTTCTTGTCCTCTCATCGTCTTGATTCCTGACTGTGAGACTGTGAACAAGGATGATTAATCTTAATCAGAAACGCTTACATAACATGTACAATCTTATGTAATAATTTGGCAGTTTAGAGGCAATAAATAAAAAAAAGTCAAACATTTTGCATGGAGGTATGTGGACTTAGCCATTTTCTTATACGTTGTACTATGAAGTATGATCTGATGATCCTGGCAGGAGAGTGTCAAGCCTTTTTGACAAAAAAAATTACCATTGTGTCTATAATTGCAATCCTAATCACCAAATTAGAGGTGGAAAAGTGCATAGACAAGTTGTGTATTTCCTTCATACTCTAAAGTTACGGAGAAGATGTGCTGAATTCCCGCACCCAGCCAGGGAGTCGGTGATAGTCTTATCTCTAGATGAGGAGCAGTCTAAAACATACCTATGGTGTTTTACTCTTCCATAATCACACGTTTCGGGGATCGGGGGTATTCCTTTTATGCCTAGTGTCCAGGACTGTGCATGTAAAGCTTTTTGGCCACTCTCCTCTACTCACGAGGCACAGTCTTCTCTCCAGGATGGTTATTACTACTTTAATATAGACAATTTCTACATATATTACAGAACGGCTTTATTTTAAAGTGGTGGCACTCATGGAAAGAAAAGTTGCCGTGAAAATCACAAATTTCTTCCAAGGCTCAGCAACTTATTGAGGATACTTTCAAAGTCCTTTGTTTGCTAGTATCATTTCTGTACACTGCTACTTCAAGGGTTCTCACTACATATTAAGAAAGAGGACGCAGCCAACTTCAGTTTGGCTCCATCTTTTCAAGAGCCCCAAAGTAGCTGCATGGTCTTTACTGTATGTGTAACCTACAACCTACCCTCAGTCTAAGAAGCAAAACCAAAGAACGCTCATGAATGGTTCTGAATAAACTGTTTGTGCTCCAGGATTCTCTTGCTTCCAAGTTCAGACACAAATACCCTGTTGGATAGATATGTAATCTTTTTTCCTAATCCCTGAAATATCCTCTGTGATCTGTCTCACAATAGTCCACTTGTGCTTCCCAAACTCCAGTCCTCACGACCCCCAACAGGTCATGTTTTCAGGATTTCCTTAATATAGCACAGGTGATGTCTTGATAATGATTTCATCACCTGTTCAATAGTAAGTAAATCATGAAAACATGACTTGTTGGGGGCCATGAGGATTGGAGTTTGGGAAACCCTGATATAGAGTGATTGCTCTAAAAGGCCCCCCATATACACGAGAAGTCAACCAAACCAGCAGAACTGGATGACCATCTGATGTGTATGGTGCCTCCGACTCCACCGACAGATGTCCGGGGAGAGTAAAATCGGGCAGTTGAAAATTCATTGCCTGATACTATTGTTCTGAGGGGACATAAGATTATGCAATAGGTGTCTGGCACCATTTTTCTCCTCTCTCCCTGTTGAATATAAATGAGAACTAAGCTGAGCTAAGTGCTATCATATATAGAGAAGTCATCTGACAGCTACCTCATGGATATGAACATAAAGATGGCAATTTTATCATTCATGTTGTAAACGTTCTTGTGAATTTACAATGAATTAGGCTGAGGCTACAAACAAAATTGTGCAACCTGTCTGCAGTTCATCGCGTGGCTATTTTAGACCTGGATTCAACTTTGAGAACACTCAAGTTGCAGGAAAATCGCATAGGCATCACAGTTGCATCCAACCGTCTTTTAAGTATGTGGAAGCAAAGTCGATTGCAACCAAAAATCCATCTTTCTGGACAGCCGTGTCATGATCACGGGGTGCAATGCAGCTACACTGAGAATCAGTAAATGCAAAGCTGCAAAGCGACACTGCGATCTTGACGTGTGACAAAAGCTCTGGTTTATAAAAAAGCATGTTGCAATGCATGTGTCTACTGATGAGCGTGGGCTACCATTCTCAAGTGCTTGTAATGACTAGTGAAGACCGAGCACTACCATGCTCGAGTGCTCAGTACTTATACCAACTAGTGATGGGTGGAGCACTACCATGCTCGGGTCTTATACCAACTAGTGATGGGTGAGTACTACCATGCTCGAGTGCTCAGTACTTATACCAACTAGTGATGGGTGGAGCACTACCATGCTCGGGTGTTATACCAACTAGTGATGGGTGAGCGCTACCATGCTCGGGTCTTGGTAAAGACTAGTGATGAGTGCGCACTGCCAAGCTTGGCTTCTCGGTACTCATAATGACTTGTGATGAGCAAGCTCTACCATGCTCGGGTGCTCAGTACTTGGAACAACCAGTAATGGAGCTCTGTACTCCTGACTACTGATAGGTGAGCACTACCATGCCCGGGTGTTCAGTACTTATACCAACTATTGATGGGTGGAGGACTACCATGCTTGGGTCTTGTACCAACTAGTGATGAGTGAGCACTACCATGCTCGGGTCTCGTAACAACTAGTGATGAGTGAACACTACCGTGCTCGGTACTCATAAGGATCAGTTTGATGCTCAGACAGGCTCGACTCATTTACTGAGTATAATGGAAGCCAATGGGGAACTCAAGCACAGAAGAACTTCTGGAATACTCGAGATCCCCTTTGACTTCCATTATACTTGGTAAACAAGCATCAAACTGCTTTTTACAAGTAGCAAGCACAGTAGTGCTCACTCATCACTAGTCATTCCGAGTACTGAGCACCAGAGCATGGTAGTGCTCGCTCATCACTAGTCATTACGAGTACTGAGCACCAGAGCATGGTAGTGCTCGCTCATCACTAGTCGTTATGAGTACAGACGACTCGAGCAGGATAGTGCTCGCTCCTCACTAATGCTATCTATTGTAGATATTCTCTCATTAGAAGCATTGTTTCTATGAGAGACTGTGACGCCATACAGAAGGCCCATTCTGTAGCATGTGGAGTACAATTAACTATGTAAAATGGAACTGCTGGGTGCCCTATGTAGGGCTCCGTGGACACAGCTTACCATGAGATTTACAGCAAGACATTGTGGAGCCCTCCAAAATGTCAGTTTGGGGGTTATATAGCGGATATTATTTATTATGGACTAGGATAACCTATTATGGTCAAATAGTAAATTCAGTAGTTAACGACTTGATTTACATGCATATTATAGACGGCTTCTATTTTTGTATTTTACATTTCTTATTCAGTGATTATTGGAGGATTATTTATATGACTACATTTATAAAAACACTGTAATCAATTATTCATTGTCATGAAAGTATAGTGGACCGTTTCTACATGTGTGCACGGCTTATTTCATATTTGTTGTGTGATTTCAGCTATTTTGGGGATTCCATGTCTGCATACATATGGACATATATATGTATTTATGGTGCACTATGAAATTGGACACATTTTAAAATCAAATAATTCCTCCCAGGTGAGTGATATTTAGGTTGGGGAGCAGTTGTACATACATAACAGTGTAGACCTTATTTCTTAGAAGACATGTTGCCATATTTTGTTTGCCATCTGTCTGATTAGCATGGTTGATAATAAATGTCCCACAGCCATGTACAGGAAAAAGTCATCGAAATATAATGGTGTACATTAATTACAGTCTCCACTTATGAAGGAAAATATATAATCACTTGTACAGAGGACATTACAAAGAACAAGTTGGCATTGGCAGGAAAATTGCCTACGGCAAACTGTCAGCGGTTCTGTGTCCGAAGCTCTTAATCAGTCCGCGGGTCCAGCTCAATTCAATGTAAAATACATACACAATGCATATGAGCTGAATCTAACTACTTATTATTATTATTATTATTTATTTTTAGAGCACCAATAATTCCACAGTGCTGTACATGAGAAGATGTCCATAAGTATAAATTACACTGAACAAAGGAACAGTGACAAACTGGTATGAAGGGAGAGGGCTTATATTCTACAGGATAATGGGGAAGGAGACAGTAGGTTGGGGGTGGTGGTGAGGAGGTTGTGGGGTCCGTGCCGGCTGTAAGCTTTCTTGAAGAGATAGATTTTCAAGTTCCGTCTGAAGGTTCCGAATGTGGAGGACAATCAGATGTGTTGTTGGGGTGCAGAATTCCAGAGTACGGGGGATAGTCAGGAGAAGTCTTGTAGGCGACTGGGTGAGGAACGTCCAAGTTTGGAAGAGAGAAAGAGGTCTTAGGAGGAGCGAAGATTACAAGTTGGAAGATATGGGGAGATTAGTTCAGATATATATGGGGGCAACTGATTATGGATGGCTTTGTAGGTCAATATTGGCAGATTGAAGTGGATACATTAGGAACTCATTACACGTGTTTATTTTCAGTTCTGCTCATTTGGGTTTCTAAAAAGGACATTTAATAGACCAGACATATAGTATATCTAGTCAAAAAGGTATGCAAAATGTATGGCACGGTGTGTATGCAATCATATAAATCACAGTGTCAAACTCTATTATAGAAAAAGGACACTTTTTAGAGTGCAAACAATAACATAAGGAAATACACTATTACTTGTACTAAAAAAGAGATCCCTACTGAATTAGCATTAAGCCATAAGTGTCAAAATGATAGACTTTGCATGGACGATAGAAACAATGGAACACTTAAGGATCACTAAAGTGTTTCTTTTTTCATTGCCCCCTGATAGCAATTAGTAATGTGTTCATATAGTGTATGCATTAAATACCCATCACCATCTTTCTGCCGTGCGCCGGTCCTCTTCAGCATGACATGCCGCAGTTGTGACCAGATGGCTCATACAGAGTCTTCTGTGTGGACCAGAAGTCACTTTCTCAATGTAAGTGTGTGAGGCTCAGAACAAGATTCTCATAGACTTACATTAAGAAAGGAATTAACGGTCCGCTGTCTGCACCAGCAAGCCAGAGCTGCGGTCACACGACGCAGGAGAGGAGCTGGAGTTGCCAGAAGACAGCAATGGGTAAGTATTATAATGCACCCACTGTATACACATTACTGATGGCTTACAGAGGGGACATAATAATAAAAATAATAATAAAAAGGTAGAATGGTCATATAATCCATTAACAACCTGTGAGGTTATTTTCAGAAATACAAAGACCATATACAGTGGGTACGGAAAGTATTCAGACCCCTTTAAATTTTTCACTCTTTGTTTCATTGCAGTTATTTGTTAAATTCAAAAAAGTTCTTTTTTTTTCTCACTAATGTATACTCTGCACACCATCTTGACAGAAAAAAACAGAAATGTAGACATTTTTGCAAATTTTTTAAACAAGAAAAACTGAAATATCACATGGTCATAAGTATTCAGACCCTCTGCTCAGTATTGAGTAGAAGTACCCTTTTGAGCTAGTACAGCCATGGGAATGATGCAACAAGTTTTTCACACCTGGATCCTCTGCCATTCTTATTACAGATCCTCTCCAGTTCCGTCAGGTTGGATGGTGAATGTTGGTGGACAGCCATTTTCAGGTCTCTACAAGAGATGCTCAATTGGGTTTAGGTCAGGGCTCTGGCTGGGCCAGTCAGGAATGGTCACAGAGTTGTTCTGAAGCCCCTCCTTTGTTATTTTAGCTGGGTGTTTAGTGTCATTGTCTTGTTGGAAGGTGAATCTTTGGCCAAGTTTGATGTCCAAAGCACTCTGGAAGAGGTTTTCTTCCAGGATCTCTCTGTAGTTGGCCGCATTCATCTTTCCTTCAATTGCAACCAGTCGTCCTGTCCCTGCCGCTGAAAAACACCCCCATAGCATGATGCTGCCATGATGATGTTTCACTGTTAGGATTGTATTGGGCAGGTGATAAGCAGTTCCAGTTTTCTCCACACATACTGCTTAGAATTATTACCAAATCTTTGTCTCATCAGACCAGAGAATCTTATTTCTCATAGTCTGGGAGTCCTTCATGGTTTTTTTTGCAAACTCTATGAGCGCTTTCATATGTCTTGCACTGAGAGGCTTCCGTTGGGCCACTCTGCCATAAAGACCCGAGGGCTGCAGTGATAGTTTACTTTGTGCAACTTTCACCCATCTCCCTACTGTATCTCTGGAGCTCAGCCACAGTGATCTTGGGGTTCTTCTTTACCTCTCTCACCAAGGCTCTTCTCCCATGATTGCTCAGTTTGGCTGGACCGCCAGGTCTAGGAAGAGTTCTGCTGGCCCCAAACTTCTTCCATGTAAGGATTATGGAGCACACTGTGCTCTTAGGAACCTTGAGTACTGCAGAAATTTTTTTTGTAACCTTGGCCAGATCTGTGCCTTGCCACAATTCTGTTTCTGAGCTCTTTGGGCAGTTTATTTGACCTCGTGATTTTCATTTGGTCTGACATGCACTGTGAGCTGTGAGGTCTTATATAGAGGTGTGCACTTTTCCAATTCCAAGTCCTGTCAATTGAATTAAACACAGCTGGACTCCAATGAAGAAATAGAACCATCTCAAGGAGGATCACAAGGAAATGGACAGCATGTGACTTAAATATGAGTGTCTGAGCAAAGGGTCTGAATACTTATGACCATATGATATTTTATTTTTCTTGTTTAAAAATTTTGCAAAAATTTCTACATTTCTGTTTTTTTCTGTCCAGATGAGGTGCAGAGTGTACATTAATGAGAAAATTATGAACTTTGTTGAATTTACCAAATGGCTGCAATGAAACAAAGATTGAAAAATTTAAAGGGGTCTGAATACTTTCCGTGCCCAAAGTACATACAAAAAAGATAACTAGCAAAATAGAAAAAAAACTCTACAAATTTATTTAGACAAAAAATGAAAAACCTTTAAAAGGCATCCACATTAAACCTCAATCAAATTTTATTGTTGATTAAAATTTGATATGTATGTATTGGGAGATGAGCTCTGACACTGGATTTAGTGAGTATTCCTAACAATGTTACTGCCTCCTTACTAACATAATTATAATGTGATTTGTGCGATAGTAAGTGTGTGTTTCTAATGTGATTATCCCATTTACTATACTATACTTCAGTCCAAAGAAAAAACAGAGTGGTATTAGTAGATTCGCGCTCACCAGTAAGAAGGTCCAGACTCCAGTAAAGGAATAATATCTTTATTGTTCCAGTCACCACACTACGCGTTTCGGGGATATGTGCTTACCTCTTCATCAGGTGTTTAAATGACCATAAAAAAGAACTACTACACACGTGTATAAAATCAAAAGACCCGCCCATAAAGAGGGCGATACATGCACATAGTATAATATGCTCCATAGAATTAAAAATTCACACATTAAACATCATATAAGATTAATATACATATCATCAGTTGATTAATTTACTCTAAATACAAGAATTATAAAATTAAAAAAAAAAGGATATCAATACAAATTCTGTAACATTTTTTTTTTCTTTTTAATGGGATCAAATCCACCCCCTTATATTATATAGCACCAGATTACATCAGTATTAGACCACACTACCAGCTCCTGATTTATAGAATATCAGAGTTGTAAAAATATTCAAATACTAGACCCATTTATATTGCATATAAAATATAGGAATTCAAAAGAAAAAAGGGGGGGGGGCGTGAACTGGGTATGGGGTATATATAGGTTATATATTAATTATACTGTAATGGGGCATGCTTAAAATAACATTCACTATCATCACACCATAGTACTTGTTTGATCCGGCACATCTATAAATAAAAGAATTCACAAAGAATGAGTTTAGTTTTATTTATAGATGTGCCGGATCAAACAAGTACTATGTTGTGATGATAGTGAATGTTATTTTAAACATGCCCCATTACTTTATAATTAATATAAAACATATATATACCCTATACCCTGTTCCCGCCCCCCTTTTATATTTTATATGCAATATAAATGGGTGTAGTATTTGAACATTTTTACAGCTCTGATATTCTATAAATCAGGAAGTGGTAATGTGGTCTAATACTAATGTAATCTGGTGCTATATAACATAAGGTGGTGGATTCAATCCAATTGAAAAGAAAAACATTTTTATTGATATCCTTATTTATTTGAATTTTATAATTCTTGTATTTAGAGTAAATTAATCAAATGATGATATGTATATTAATGTTATATGAGGTTTAATTTCTGCATTTTTTATTCTATGGAGCATATTATACTATGTGCATGTACCGCCCTCTTTATGGGCGGGTCTTTTGATTTTATATATGTGTGTGGTAGTTCTTTTTTATGGTCATTTAAATACCTGATGAAGGGGTAAGTGAATATCCCTGAATTGTGTAGTATGGTGACTGGAAGAATAAAGATATTATTCCTTTACTGGAGTCTGGACCTTCTTACTGGCGAGCACGGATCTACTAATACCACTCTGTTTTTTCTTTGGACTGGATCCTTGTCAGTGGCCGCAGCTGCTAGTCTTAAGCTGGTGTAACACATAACGACAACGATGTCGCTGCAACGTCACCATATTCTGTGACGTAGCAGCGACCATAGATGATCGTTAGTAAGCTGTCAAACATGTTATAAAAAGCAGCGACGGAGCAGCGATCATAGCGACGTCGACGGTCGTTGTGTGGTTTCAGACGTAGCGTAGCGTCGCTGCTGCGGTGTCAAACACAAGGATTATCAGCTCATCAGCATGGCGCAGCGGGATAGCAGCGATCAAAAAATGACCTGGAGCATTCAGGAGCGAGCAACGATTTCGCAGCAGGGGTCTGATCGTTGTTATGTGTCACACACAGCGACGTCGCTGTTGAGGTCGCTGCAACGTCACAGAATATGGTGACGTTGCAGCGACGTCGTTGTCGTTGTCGTTATGTGTGACACCAGCTTTATGCTTGTCTGTTGGTTGTTTCACACAACCACAGAGGTGAGTATCTGACGATTGTTTACCCACTGTGTGATTTATGATAAGGCCCTATGTGCGCTTTTTCCTTTTGTTTCAAGTGTCTGATGTGTGCCCTGTACTTTTCTGATATGTGCCCTGTGCTTTTCTTACGTGTGCCCCTGCTTGTGTAGACGTATGCACCGTGTCTGTGTAATGTGTGCACTGAGCTTGTGTAACATGTGAGGTGTGCCCTGTGCTTGTGTGATGTGTTCTCTGAGATGTGTGTTGTGTTTCTGTGACATATGCCCTTCTTTATGCTATGCTTGTGTGTTGTGTCTGATCTTTTTGTGTGACATGTGTTGTGCTATGTGTGTGCATACTATTTGTGTGATATGTGCTCTGTGCTAATGTGATACACATGCTGTATTTGTGCGACTTGAGCGCTGGGCTTCTGATAAGTGTTCATAATAGTTTGTGTGACATGTGAATGTAGAGCGCTGCCACACCCCAGGCCCTTGGGATACTCGGTTCCGGGTGGTGGATACCGAGGATCACCGTCACAGGTGGCCGTTCCCGGTTCCGCTACCTGGGGAGCGCTCGGTAACAGGGTTATTTTGTATGTCACTTGTGACGCCACTTGCGGGTTGCGGTAATAAGATGTCCCGCCGCTGCTGTGGTTTTAGGGACAGATAGTATAACATCAAGTGTGTTTGCATCCTCCGCCAGTAGGGGCTTAAGTCCCATGTACGTGTGCTGCACCTTGTGGTGCGCCAGTAATAAACATGACACAGTTCTTGCAGATTAACTGGTAATTTACTCACTTGATGTTGCAAGTGCAGTTTGGCACGGCTGGTCAACCGACTCTCCTTTGTCCCGGTGCTGATGTGAGTCCCAGTTGAGCCCTCCATGCACATGCAGAGCTGGTGGTCCCCTTGCCTGAAGCTGTTGGTGACCTGCGGCGCTCCGCTCCTTTTCTTTTTTTTTCAGGCCCAGTATGACAGGCCTTGCGGTCCCTTGTGGGGTAGGCTACTTCTCTGTGCCCTCTCCCGGGTCCTATATATGAGGCTGTGTCCCTGAGCCTATGGGTGGTGTGGTACCCTGGAAGTCACCACACACGGCTGGATCAGCAGACCGCTTGGAGCTGTTGTCTACTCTGGGGTCCAGTACCCCGTCGTGCGTAGTACCTGGGATCTGTCTATCCTCAGGCTATTACCTCCTAGTCGCCTTTTGGGGGTCTCCCCACAATCCTCACACCCCTCTCACTCTCTGGCTCCTTTCAACTGTCACTCCTTCAACTGTTGTTTTTCCTCTCTGCCAACTCTGCCTAGCAACACCTGTTGCTTCCCACAAGCCACACCCCTTTCCCAGGCTGACAGCTAATGGATTGGTTCTCACATCTGACCACTGTTAACCCTCTACATGCTGCGCCCAGGTCTCAGGGAATGTGCCCCTACCTGTGTGTGAGGTGTGGGTTGTCAGCAGAGGGTGTTCCAGAAAGCCTTAGGATCCTGCAGACCACTGAGGTAGCATGAACTGTGCTTGTCAGACTTTTATGTTGTGATTGTGCGACATGTTCCCTCTGCTTGTGTGATGTGCTCTCTGCTTGTGTGGTATCTTACAAAGTGGCCATGTCCATGGGATACCAGAGATATAGATATTTCACACAAATGTAATTTTCTATGTATATTGTGTACTGTAGGATATTGTGAAAATCTGCTGACAGGCAGCACTCAGAGGGTTAAGTTTCCCCTGTGCAGTCATCCAATTGTCATGCAAGGGGGAGGAGCTAACTCCGACTACACGTGGAAGGATAGGGTCGGTTGGGAGACGGCAGTTGAGAGGAAAAAAGGGAGTTGACGTCCTCCATTTTGTGAGGGTTTTCTAACAGATCCGGAGAAGAAAAGCTTCCCCACAGAGGTCTGCCTGACTGGTGTGGTTGAATCTACAACAGTATGTGCGGAAAACACTGACCAGCTGTCATCTGTAAATAGTTATCCATATTGTTATCACCAGTAAAGAGACTGTTCATCACCAAAGCGGAGTTGTTTTATGATTAACGATTAACAACAAGAATAACAACTATTACCACCATCAGACTAAACCGTGTCCCACACCAAAACCTTTTCACTTGTAACACGAGGTTACCACACTTGTGTAACATATAACCTTGTGATTGTGTGTGCTCTGCTTGTGTGACATGTGCATACTGCTTGTGTGGTGTGTGCGCTCGCTATGCTTGTGTGGTGTGTGCGCTCGCTATGCTTGTGTGGTGTGTGCGCTCGCTATGCTTGTGTGGTGTGTGCGCTCGCTATGCTTGTGTGGTGTGTGCGCTCGCTATGCTTGTGTGGTGTGTGCGCTCGCTATGCTTGTGTGGTGTGTGCGCTCGCTATGCTTGTGTGGTGTGTGCGCTCGCTATGCTTGTGTGGTGTGTGCGCTCGCTATGCTTGTGTGGTGTGTGCACGCTCGCTATGCTTGTGTGGTGTGTGCTCTCGCTATGCTTGTGTGGTGTGTGCGCTCGCTATGCTTGTGTGGTGTGTGCGCTCGCTATGCTTGTGTGGTGTGTGCACGCTCGCTATGCTTGTGTGGTGTGTGCTCTCGCTATGCTTGTGTGGTGTGTGCGCTCGCTATGCTTGTGTGGTGTGTGCGCTCGCTATGCTTGTGTGGTGTGTGCGCTCGCTATGCTTGTGTGGTGTGTGCGCTCGCTATGCTTGTGTGGTGTGTGCGCTCACTATGCTTGTGTGGTGTGTGCGCTCGCTATGCTTGTGTGGTGTGTGCGCTCGCTATGCTTGTGTGGTGTGTGCGCTCGCTATGCTTGTGTGGTGTGTGCACGCTCGCTATGCTTGTGTGGTGTGTGCTCTCGCTATGCTTGTGTGGTGTGTGCGCTCGCTATGCTTGTGTGGTGTGTGCGCTCGCTATGCTTGTGTGGTGTGTGCACGCTCGCTATGCTTGTGTGGTGTGTGCTCTCGCTATGCTTGTGTGGTGTGTGCGCTCGCTATGCTTGTGTGGTGTGTGCGCTCGCTATGCTTGTGTGGTGTGTGCACGCTCGCTATGCTTGTGTGGTGTGTGCGCTCGCTATGCTTGTGTGGTGTGTGCGCTCGCTATGCTTGTGTGGTGTGTGCGCTCGCTATGCTTGTGTGGTGTGTGCTCTCGCTATGCTTGTGTGGTGTGTGCTCTCGCTATGCTTGTGTGGTGTGTGCGCCCGCTATGCTTGTGTGGTGTGTGCGCTCGCTATGCTTGTGTGGTGTGTGCGCTCGCTATTCTTGTGTGGTGTGTGCTCTCGCTATGCTTGTGTGGTGTGTGCTCTCGCTATGCTTGTGTGGTGTGTGCGCTCGCTATGCTTGTGTGGTGTGTGCTCGCGCTATGCTTGTGTGGTGTGTGCGCCCGCTATGCTTGTGTGTTGTGTGCTCGCGCTATGCTTGTGTGGTGTGTGCGCTCGCTATGCTTGTGTGGTGTGGGCACTCGCTATGCTTGTGTGGTGTGTGCGCTCGCTATGCTTGTTTGGTGTGTGCGCTCGCTATGCTTGTGTGGTGTGTGCGCTCGCTATGCTTGTGTGGTGTGTGCGCTCGCTATGCTTGTGTGGTGTGGGCGCTCGCTATGCTTGTGTGGTGTGGGCGCTCGATATGCTTGTGTGGTGTGTGCTCTCGCTATGCTTGTGTAGTGTGGGCGCTCGCTATGCTTGTGTGGTGTGTGCTCTCGCTATGCTTGTGTGGTGTGGGCGCTCGCTATGCTTGTGTGGTGTGTGCGCTCGCTATGCTTGTGTGGTGTGTGTACGCTCGCTATGCTTGTTGTTTGAAATGTTCCCTCTGGTTATTTTATGTGTGCACTGTGCCTGTGTGAAGTATGTTTTGTGCTTATGTGACTTAGGGGTACTTTGCACACTACGACATCGCAGCTGCGATGTCGGTGGGGTCAAATCGAAAGTGACGCACATCCGGCGTCGCTGTCGATATCGGAGTATGTGAATCCTTTTTACTATGATTAACGAGCGCAAAAGCGTCGAAATCATATGATCGGTGAAGCGTCGGTCATTTCCATAATTTCGGAAGGACCGATGTTACGATGTTGTTCCTCGTTCCTGCGGCAGCACACATCGCTGTGTGAGAAGCCGCAGGAGCGAGGAACATCTCCTACCTGCGTTACCGCGGCTCACGCCGGCTATGCGGAAGGACGGAGGTGGGCAGGATGTTTACGTCCCACTCATCTCCGCCCCTCCGCTTCTATTGGCCGCCTGCCGTGTGATGTCGCTGTGACGCCGCACGACCCGCCCCCTTAGGAAGGAGGCGGTTCGCCGGCCAGAGCGACGTCACAGGGCAGGTATGTGCATGTGAAGCTGCCGTAGCGATAATGTTCGCTACGGCAGCTATCACAAGATATCGCAGCTGCGACGGGGGCGGGGACTATTGCGCTCGGCATCGCTACAATCGGCTTGCGATGTCGTAGTGTGCAAAGTACCCCATAGTCCCTCTGCTTGCGTAACCTACACTGGGATTAGATGCCGTGTGCAGTACCTGTGTGACGTGCTTTGTGTTTTTATGACAAGTGCAAAATGCTTGTGTAACCTATGTAGTAGGTGTAAGAATAATAATATTAGCAAATACCTCCAATTTGTAATGTAGTATAGTTCTCCTGATATAGCCAGGTTTCTTACCTAATGTGCAGGGCATTGCAGCTTAGTTATCCATGGTTAAGACAACTCATATAGTTACAGCTAGTTAGTTAGTTGCTCGTGGTCGTAACCATGGATACCCGAGTTGCAGGAGAACTATACTACATATTTCTTAATGGAGGTATTTGCTAATATTATTACACCTACTATATATTGAGATAGGATCTTGAAGATGGGAATACCACTTTAAAGAATACTTTGTGGGGGCCATTGTACCATTTTGGGGGCTATTTGTGGAACCATCATGCTATTTGGAGTCGTATGTGGGGGTCAATATGCTATTTCGAGTGTTTTGTGGGGCATTATACTATATGGAGTCCTATGTGGCGGTCATTATTCTACTTGGGGGGCCATCATACTATTTGGAGGGCTATTTATGGGCCATCATACTATTTGAAATGCTAGTTATGGGCCATCATGCTATTTGGAGGGCTATTTAAGGGACCATCTTACTATTTGGAGGGCTATTTGTGGGGCCATCATACTACTTGGAGGGTTATGTAGGGGCCATCATACTATTTGGAAGGCTATGTGGGGGCCATCATACTATTTGCAGGCCTATGTGGGGGGCCAACATGGTATTTGCAGGGCTAAGTGGGGGCCATCATACTATTTGAAAGGCTATGTGGGGGCCATCATACTATTTGCAGGGCTATGTGGTGGGCTATCATGGTATTTGCAGGGCTATGTGGGGGCCATCATACCAATTGAAGTGCTATCTGGGGGTCACCTAACTATTTTGGGGGCATCAAACTTTTTGGAGGGCTATTTGGGGTCCATGATACTATTTGGAGTGCTGTGTGAAGGCCATCATACTATTTGGATTGCTATATGAGGGGTCATCATACTATTTGGAGTGCTATATGAGGGGTCATCATACTATTTGTAGTGCTATATGAGGGCCATCCTAGTATTTGATGGGTAATCATATCATTTGGAACACTATGTGGGCATAATTATTATAACGCTGGTGGGTATGGACCCACTGCATCGCAAGCTGGGCTTACCCATAAGGCAGGAAGCTAAGTGACTACTGGGTATTCCCTAGTGCTTATGATGGTGAGGATAGGCTGGGTCGTAGGTAATCGCCAGGTACCACTCACAGCCCAGTCCCTGGGACTGCGGCAGCTCACCAACGGAAACAACAACACCAGAAGCACCTTGCAAGGGGGGCACTTTGTTTTTGTATTAAACCGCTTCTGTCTTCTCAGGGAGTATTGCAGCCCCTCACCTGCTAACAGTGTCTGTACAGGGCGAGCTCAGCGGGTCAGTGCTTATGCTGCAGAGCGTTACACTGAAGATGGCAGGGTGGGACACTTGGCTCAATTCCAGGACTGTCCTGCTGGATCTGGGATGGTCGGGAGTTGTGCAGCTCTTAGATAACTTAACATCACAACTGTTTCAGTCCGGAAAACTATTACCACATCACATGGGGGTTTTGGTCAGGTGTGCTGCCATGATTTCACAATGGTGATCACATCAAGTAAGCCACAGGGAGATCACTAATGTGCCTTTATCAGGTGACCTGAGACATCACTACTAGGTTTTAACCATTTTGACGTTGCAAGTGGTTTTCTGTCCGGTGCGTTTGTAATCTGTTATGACAGAAAAGCTAGATAGTGAGGTAAACTCAGGTGGACTCACCATATCTACTTTGACTTGTAAAGTGATGTGGAATATGTGGACGCTATATAAATGATTTTATCACTATTACATTAATGTTACGCGGTGCAGTAGAGATGCACCACGTGGCTGTACAGACCCTGAGCATGGCCGCACCATGTGCATTATTATATGAAGGGTAAAATAAACTTACCAAGAGCAACTGCAACAACAGCACCAGCAGAAGCAGCAGGCATTGGATCCCCTGTTCCCAACTCCTTGCTGTGCTTGAGAGGAGCTCACGGTCTCCTGGTGCACCGACATCTGCCGCTTGCGCATCTCCATCCGCTCTGATCCCATGGGCTGCAACCAAAGCAAACAACTGTGTAAAACAAAGCAGCATAATTATAATAATAATAATAATTTTATTCATTTTATATAGCGCTATTAATTCCACAGCGCTTTACATACATTGGCAACACTGTCCCCATTGGGGCTCACAATCTAGAGTCCCTATCTGTATGTCTTTGGAGTGTGGGAGGAAACCGGAGAACCCGGAGGAAACCCACGCAAACACGGGGAGAACATACAAACTCCTTGCAGATGTTGTCCTTGGTGGGATTTGAACCCAGGACCCCAGCGCTGCAAGGCTGCAGTGCTAACCACTGAGCCACCGTGCATAAAGACGTATATGTTGTCGAGTAGGTAAACTCCGTAGTTTCTTTTTTTAATTTTGAATTACCCTTGTTGGAAAATTAAAGGGAGTGTGTCCCCCCAGAATGATAGCTAATCCACTTATACAGGTATGTATGGGACTTAGCCGCTATAAAATGCGAATGTGGGGAGCGGTGGAGCATCCCTGGTGTGACCACACAGCACAACGCACCGACATGCCCTCTCACTTCTTCATATCTTGATTGACGGTGCACTCCGTGTGGAGGAGCAGAATCGATTGTGTTCAGTGCTGTCAGATAAGTTCACATAAGTGTCACTGCCAGATCTCATCGCTGGCTCCTGTCTGCGGCTGCCACTCAGCCAGAATAACACTGTGTGAGCGCCGCTTCATAGTGCGCTGTCAATCACATGACAAAACGCTACTACAATGCACATTGAGGGGGCGAAAAAGGTGCCCTGAGCCTTTTTGGCAATGCCAAGGGTGCACTGAAGCCCTTTCAACTGCATATGAAATACTGTATATCTTTTTTTATAGCAACTAAACTACTAAAATTTATACTACAGGGATGATTTTAAAAGGGACTAAGGGGTACTTTGCACGCTGCGACATTGCAAGCCGATGCTGCGATGTCGAGCGCGATAGTCCCCGCCCCCGTTGCAGCAGCGATATCTTGTGATTGCTACCGTAGCGAACATTATCGCTACGGCAGCTTCACACGCACTTACCTGCCCTGCGACGTCGCTCTGGCCGGCGACCCGCCTTCTTATTAAGGGGGCGGGTCGTGCGGCGTCATAGCGACGTTACACGGCAGGTAGCCAATAGAAGCGGAGGGGCGGAGATGAGCGGGACAAACATCCCGCCCCCCTCCTTCCTTCCGCAGAGCCGGTGTTAGACGCGGTGACGCAGGAAGGAGATGTTCCTCGCTCCTGCGGCTTCTCACACAGCAATGTGTGCTGCCGCAGGAACAAGGAACAACATCGTACCTGTTACTGCTGGCAAATTATGGAAATGTCAGACCCTACACCGATGATACGATGCTTTTGCGCTCGTTAATCGTATCAAAAAGGATTTATACACTACAATATCGACAACGACGCTGGATGTGTGTCACTTTCGATTTGACCCCACCGACATCGCACCTGCGATATCGTAGTGTGCAAAGGACGCCTAAGTCCCTACATGCCTGCATAAGTGGTTTAGTAAGCATTTTGGTAAGTGACAGACTCCAAGCACCGTGTCTCCAAACTATCACCCAGATGCAATAGTTGTCATTATGATTTAGTCTTATGCATTTATTTCATCTTAGGGCCTCTGCACACGTTGCAGATTTGGAGCATTTTTTTCTGCACAAATTTGTCACAAACCTGAAAGGAATCTGGATGCCCGCAAGGTGAATGATAATCCTGAAGCCTGATGCACACATTACTTATTTTCTCCTTGCAGATTTGGTGCAGAATTACGCTATGTGCACACAGAGTATTTGGTTTCAGAAATTTCTGCACCAAATCTGAATCTCCTGGCAGAAAAAAACACGCATTTTTACCATGTTTTCGGTGAGTTTTGGATGGTATTTTTCCCATGTGTTTAGGATGGAAAAATGCTGGCCAAAAAGCACTGAAAGAATTGACACACTGCAGATTATTTTCTGCACTAAATCTGCAAAGAAGAAATAAGCAACATGTGCACAGCACTTCAGAATTCTCAATGACATTGCTGGCTTATGGATAGGCATTTGTGACAAAACTGCACCCAAAAACGCATCAAAAATGCAGTGTGCACATAGCCTTAAATATGCAGACTGTCAATTCTTTGTGTTTTTGCTGCAGATTTCACTCATACTAATGAGTGTGAAAAATCTGGACCAAAAATGCATGTAAAAATACACTGAAATGTGACACAAAAGAGCATTTTTGCGGCTGCGTTTTTCCTGTCAAGAGGTGCAGAATTGGTGCAGGAAATTCTGCACCAAACACTTAATGTGTGCACATAGCCTTAATGTGATCTGGAAAAAAAAAAGTTATTTCCCTAATATAGTATTGGGCCTGTTGCCTATAGCCAGTAAATGTATCATATTTATTATTAGCAGCTCCTTCCCCTATGACAGTAACCAGCCTAACCACCATGACTAACAACTCTTCATTGTTTCCAATCATGGCCTACTTGTGGTCTAGCAGAGGATCAATCTCCCTTCATAACATCTATTTGGTTGAGATGAATCGATCTATAAGTAAATGTAGGAAAATCCATTGCTGACTGATGAGTTTTTTATGTAAATTTAATTTCTCCAGAACTCCTTCCCCTCCTTCAGTAATGCTGCCTTTGTGCATGTTGTACTAATCCCTACTGACAAGTGCCTGAAGTCGCCTACAGTAACCTGAATATGCGGTTACAGAAAGGTCTTTGACAACTGTAACCACTAATTTATACTGCCACCAAAACCTGGAAAGGTTGATTCATTAGTTTAGTTTGAGTGGTCCCATTAGCTTGAGTGGTCCTGTTAGTTTGGGTGTTCCCGTTAGTAGTGCCTTTAATTTGAGTCATCCCTATAGTTTGAGTCATCCCGATAGTTTGAGGCCTCCCTTTAGTATGAGTCGTCCGTTTATAATTTGAGGTGTCCCTTAAGATTGAGTCATCCTGTTCATTTCAGTTGTCCCTTTAGTTTGAGTCATCCCATTAGCTTGAGTCGTCCGTTTATAGTTTGAGGTATCCCTTTACAGTAGTTTGAGTCGTCCCTTTAGTTTGAGTCATCCATTTAGTTTGAGTCGTCCCTTTAGTTTGAGTCGTCCCTTTAGTTTGAGTTGTCCCTTTAGATTGAGTCGTCCCTTTAGTTTGAGTCATCCCGTTAGCTTGAGTCGTCCCTTTAGCTTGAGTCATTCCTTTAGTTTGAGTTGTCCCTTTAGTTTGAGTCATCCCTTTAGTTTGAGTTGTCCCTTTATTTTGAGTCGTCCCTTTAGCTTGAGTCATCCCATTAGCTTGAGTCATCCCTTTAGCTTGAGTCATTCCTTTAGTTTGAGTCGTCCCTTTAGTTTGATTTGTCCCTTTAGTTTGAGTCATCCCGTTAGTTTGAGTCATCCCGTTAGTTTGAGTCATCCCGTTAGTTTGAGTCATCCCTTTAGTTTGAGTCGTCCCTTTAGTTTGAGTCGTCCCTTTAGTTTGAGTCGTCCCGTTAGTTTGAGTCATCCCGTTAGTTTGAGTCGTCCCTTTAGATTGAGTCGTCCCTTTAGTTTGAGTCATCCCGTTAGTTTGAGTCATCCCTTTAGTTTGAGTCGTCCCTTTAGTTTGAGTCGTCCCTTTAGCTTGAGTCATTTGCTTAGTTTTAGTCGTCCCTTAAAGAGATGATTATCGGTGTGTCAAAGAAAGTAATATTCACACACCAATTCTAATAATGATTCCTGTGATTGAAACGTGTTGGTGGCTTTAATGCACTGCCCTACAATGTTTTTAATAGATCCTCAATAAAGTATGGTGGATTGTAATGTTTGAACTGAGTTTGGAGCTGGATTATCTTTACATATTTTGTTCTGGGATGCCAGCCCCAGCAAGGTATCTTGCACCATAAAGACTACACGTACCCCCGACGGGTGGAGCTGGTCTATTCACCTATATATTGGTGTAATATTTTCTTTTGCTGCTCGAGAGGAATTGCCTCATCTTTGCAAAGATCATATGGATATCTTAATTTGTGCCCCCAACTCAGTACCCTACTCCATGAGCCACAGTGGAGAGTCACTAACGAATGTCATTAGTATCGACACATGAAATACTGCAACTCCCCAGCAGTGGTCACTGCGGCAAGTAAGCAGCCAATAATAACCTCCCTAGTAGTGATGTGTGGACTCTCAGATAACCGGGACTAGCGGGTCTAACTGGGTCTAAGTCTATGGGGTCCAGAATCTGGAGATTACAAATGGTGATAGAAGGGATAGGGGGATAGGTGCAAGTGCTTCATACTTAAAGAGGCTCTGGCAACTGCCTCCAGGCCGCTTCCGGGTCCCCGGAAGAAGAATGAGTGGCCGTGAGAGCAGTTACAGCCGCGACGGAGACTTGGTAAGTATAAAGCACTTGCTTCATTCTTAATTTCTTTATTTTTCCTTTTTTTTATTTCTTAAGTGCCAGATCCGGATCAATACCCAGAATTCCGGGCCCAGCACTCGGCCATGTTTGAAACAGCATGGATCCGGACTTTTACAGTCAGACCATCACTACTCCCTAGGCACAACCGGTTCTTTGATAGGAAAACGTAGGATCCAGATTCACTCCAATAGCTGACTGCCATAGCAGCTCTTCAATTAAGTGTTGTCTGTGACTCCAGTAAAGAGTAAAGGGGGCTTTACACGGTAGCAATATCGCTAGCAATTTGTAGCGATATCGAGCGTGTAAGTACCCGCCCCCGTTGCGCATGCGATTATTTGTGATCGCTGCCGTAGCGAACATTATCGCTACGGCAGCGTCACACATACTTACCTGGTCGGCGGCGTCGCTGTGACTGCCGAACAATCCCTCCTTCAAGGGGGAGGGACGTTCGGCATCACAGCGACGTCACCGCAACGTCACTAAGCGGCCGGCCAATCAAAGTGGAGGGGCGGAGATGAGCAGGACATAACATCCCGCCCACCTCCTTCCTTCCGCATTGGGGCCGGCGGCAGGTAAGGAGATGTTCCTCGCTCCTGCGGTGTCACACATAGCGATGTGTGCTGCCGCATGAGCGATGAACCACCTGGATAAACAACCCTTACCGATTTTTGAGTTTGGGACGACCTCTCCATGGTGAACGATTTTCACCATTTTTGAGGTCGTTTAAGGTCGCTGGTCAGTGTCACACGCTGCGATATCGTTAATGACGCCGGATGTGCGTCACTAACAACGTGACCCCGACGACAAAACATTAACGATATCGTAGCGTGTAAAGCCCCCTTAACTGTCGTTTTAGTTTTTTTTTTCCTAAATCAATAGTAGATGTGAAAATAAGAAACTTTGTTATGTATCTTATCAGAGAATTCCACATCTTTCTCCTCCTGGACTGATCATTCATTTTCCAAATTCTCTATTCATGGGTAAAATGTGTCTTTGGTGAATAGAGATTTTCCATTCCTGAGATAGGAAATGACAGCGGGTGCTCACATCTATGGAGGACTGATGCTATCATTTCCATAGAACTTGTAGCAGAATGCCTGCCTGCCTCTAGCTCCTCCCCCTCCCTTCTCCATAGAATATTAAATGCACCAACTGTCATCTTCTATCTCATTAATCAGTTTTCACTGAATACAGATTTTACAGACTGTACCAATGAATTGAGCGTGAAAGATCAGTCCAGGAGAAGAAAGAAGACTTCTCATAAGATATATGACAGTTTATTTTTTTATGTGTGTTATTGATGTATGAAATACAAATTAAAATACCAATTGTATGGTAAAATCTTGCATTATACAGTAACTATAATATTCACTAGCAACATGATCTGAACAGTGCAATTCAAGAAAATATAGGGAACAATAGACAATAATTAAGAGAACACTTTTCATACTCTTCTTACCAAAATATATGAGCCAATTCTAATTCTAGCATATGACGACCATCACCACCATGTGGATTAAAATAGGAAATGTGACACTAGAAGTTGTGAAGCCAGATAAGTAACCAAAACATTCTGCTTCACTGTATTGGAATTATCTATCGGCTAATAGGAGCTGAAAAGGACAGATATGATACAGTGGTGCAACAGAACAGTATTAAAGCCAGGTACAGGCAGATGTCTCTGCCCCTATACCCCTGAGCTTCGCCCCAGTATATACCCCTGAGCTTCGCTCCAGTATATACCCCTGAGCTTCGCCCCAGTATATACCCCTGAGCTTCGCCCCAGTATATACCCCTGAGCTTCACCACAGTTATATAGCTTCCTAAATAACTTGCACTCCACGTTCACTGTTGTGATTTATAGCACAAGAGCAAAAAGCCACACACAATTCCAAAAGGATGTTTCACTATATTTGGCACACTGTTTTAAAATTTAGGATATCCAGAAGGGATTTCGTTTGTATTTGTTCTTCCAAGCAGCCAATGACATTCAAGGCATCGTCCACATACAAGGCGATTATTAGAGTTGTGATAATGTATAGTCAGTATCATCAAGACTCTACAGTATGAGGATGGACAACAGCACGGCCGCAATGAAAAATGGGCATTTGGATATTCGCCGTGCACTAGAAATCTGCATCGCATATACGTCTGTAGCAGATTGTGGCTACATAGTGTCGATATCTGCTGTAAAGATTTAACAAAGCAGAAGTGCTGGCTACTCCGCAGAAATGTACGGTATGTTCCCACGAACAATGTTACATTGTGAACGCCGCATATTTTCAAAACGCTGTGTTGTACAGTACAAACACAGTGGATGGGATTAATAGAAATCTCCTGCCCTCTGTGCTTCTTTTTTATTCTGTGTTATCTGACCAGTGGTGCGTTTTTCCCAAGCCTCAACATATCAATTTCTCTTGTGGCACTGCTCAGTTTTCAGTGCAGATTTTCCCTATAGACTAGCATTAGATGCTGAAAATCCACCAGTAAAAGAAAAAACATGTTTTTTTTTTACTTTTCCTTTTTTACTTTTATTTTTATTTATTTATTTTTATTTATTTATTTTATTTATTTATTTTATTATTTTTTACTTTTATTATTACTTTTTTACTTTTACTTTTTTACTTTTTTTTTTTACTTTTTTTAACTTTTTTAAAAACATGGGTTTTGTTGCCCTTATGAGACGGTAAAGCATATGATCCGCAAATAATGATGCTAATGCTGGGAAATTTCAAAAACAAAACAGCTTTATTTAATGGATGACACACCAGAGATAAAAAATGCAGCATCAAAAATGCAACAAAAAAAACAAGTAAACTCAAGATGCAGAAATTCTGCAGCGTCAAAAACTCAACTGATCCTGAGAAAGTAGCGTAGTGCCTTCACCACTAGAGCAATCAAAGCATGCCCTATTTTCTTTGTAAGGGGCCAAAGTGACTTAAAGGTGTTGTCCACTACTGGATAACTCCTGCTTAATCAATTCAGCGCCCCACAAAAAAATAAAAGCACCTTCCATATTGGCGCAGTTCTAGCAATGTTTTGATTTTCTGTAGCCCACTGAATTAATTTAGTTCCCCAGTGGACAACCCCTTTAAGGTTCTCAGATACCTTAAATAACTATCTGTGAACACAACCATAGAGAGTTGATGTATTATTTTTGCCTCCACACTTATAGGTTAGTAGCTTATCTGCCTGGAGAACAAAAATATTGAATAGTTAAGGCTGGTTTCACACTACGTTTATTTAACATGCGTCAGGAACGTTTTTTTGCTGCAAAAGCGGATCCTGCTTTTACAGCAAAAAACGCATGCAAACGCATCTGTTATTTTGCAGGATCCTGTCACTGGATGTTTAGGGGCGGGCATTGGAGTCATGTGATCGGGAGTGAGGGGAACTAGACTGGGAGCCGGCTTCTGACAGCTGCAGACGCTGGTAACCAAGGTAAACATCGGGCTTGGATACCCGATATTTATCTTGGTTACGAGTGTCTGCAGCTGCTAGGAGCAGGGCTGTCTGCACACGTAACCAACGTAAACATCGGGTAACTAAGAGAAGTGGTTACCCGATATTTACCTTGGTTACGAGTGTCCGCAGCTCTCAGGTGGGAGAGAGAGGGAGGGGAGGAAGGGGGAAAGACAGAGATAGAGAGAGAGGGTGAGGGAGGGAGGAGGAGAGAGAGACAGATCATGGGAGACTGGTTCTGGGCATGCTCAGTAGAGCAAGCAGGATCCTGTCTATCAGCACGCCAGCGTTCACATGCGTTTGCGTGCTGTTTAGTCAGGATCCGGTGACATGCAGTATTTGGACGCAGCTCAAAAACGCTACAAGTAGCGTTTTTGAAAGATGTTAAAAAACTGCAAGTCGCTGGATCCTCACTATAACGCACGCAAACGCAGGTGAACGCATGTTAACGCGAGTCCATTGCAAATGCATTGAAGTGAAAACGCATTTGCACTGGATCCGTTTTTCCGCTAAAAAAACGTTATGGACGGATGTTAAATAAACGTAGTGTGAAACCAGCCTTAATTGGAATCGCCCGTCATCTTCCCCAACATCATCTGTCAGGGTGGAAAGTCCTGAGGCGCCAATACACAATAGATGGTTTTATGATTCCACTTTAATTAGTAGGCTTGACAGAGTTTAAATGGGATGTCCAGTGAATAGAAGTTACCTCATCAATCAGGAGAATGAAATCCTTTTACCCCAGATCGAGAGGGATCCGATGGATGGATTAAATGTGCACATGTACTCTATTGCGCATGCACTCTATTGCGCATGCACTCTATTGCGCATGCACTCCATTCCTCTCCTAAGGAGCTGCTGAGTGCTACACTCAACTTTTTTGGGCAGCCAAGGAATGAAGCGGCACTCAAGCAGGCACATTGTTGCTCCATTCTAATGGGGATAAACATAGCTTGCTCTGTCAATCGGTGGGTATCCCAGGCAGTCGGACCCTTGCTGATCTATCATTTATCACCTATCCTGTGGTTTGGAGATAACTTCTTCTCTCCAGACAATGTCTTTAGTATGCCACCAAACAAACTCTACACTCGTGGCCCTGCTATATGCAGGAGGCTATGCTCACATATGATCTAGGCTTCCATTGATAACAAAAGCCACCATGATATCTGTGATCTCTTGTATGACGAATCCCAACGGCCTCCTTATAATGGGAAGCTCAATTTCGATAGCTGCACTATTCTAAACATGCAATAAGATGGAGTTGCTAAAGCAATGGTTTGGACCCTCCAAAGGCAAAAGGCAGTGTGAACAGAACCTAAAGATAAGAAAACCTCCTCAAAATTTCTAGTAGAATCATCTGAGTATTTCATGTCGTAGCTTGGATCTTATCAATGTCATTCAGTTTGACCTATATATAATGTTTTCTTTTTTTTTTCCATTTGTACCAAAACATGAGCGTTCTTTCCGTATAACGATCACATAAAAATGTACTTAAAGTAAGCAGATATTGGCAAATTTAAGAATAGACAATGAGTTTTCCAAGTAATGAGAACATCCATGGGTATTTAGATTGCAAATTAAAAAACAAGAATAATTAAGGTGAACCACAACCAATAGAGGCAGAAAATTAAGTATTGTTCACATGGTGCATTAGACAAATGTTTATCCGTAAGATAAAACAATTTGCATGTCAGCTACCAGGTGCACGGGCTAGAAGTAGCCAAAGGTGAGTTCAGGCCTCCGGGGAGCAAAGTTCTGTAAGTGCAATCATTTCTAATAAAATCACCTACTGCGAGCCTGGTAAAAATATCACCATACCCTGACATGATACATTCAGCTGTCATCCCTACGTGTGACCACCGGCTCCATCATTTCTACTTTACATAAGAGGATGTTTGGTATTAATAAGACAAGGTATTCTGAAAGCACCACTCCAGTGGTTTCTTTTAATCTATTTCCCCATTGGAGTAATGCCTTAAATGTAAGTCCCCTACCCCAGTCTTATACTCATTTACCGGTTTCATCTGTTTCCACAGTCACACTGGTCGATCTACCAGTGTCTCTTGGACTGCACAGGAGATTACAAATCAATACAAGTCTATGAGAGAATCATTCTGCTGCATGTGAATTTGACCGATCTAATGCCACTAAATAGTAAAGGAAAATGGAAAGATTCACGTTTCCAGGATCAGCAGCATGAATCAGACATCGCCCGTGTTATTGCAGCCAAAGAAACCAAACACTGCACAAACCAGTTCAGGGACTAAAAGTTTCAGATGACTAGTCCAAAGTAGGTCCCTAGTAACTTATCCAAGACTTACTTACGTAGACTGACAGGTCTTTCCCTAATCATGCACATAGTGGGGAAAGCAGAAGCCTCCAGAGACCAGACTAGGACTAGTCCTCCCAAATGTACGGTCCCCACCAGGCTTTTCAAAGTGTCTGTGAAATCAGAGATCCTGAAGAAGAAGCTGGATAGTTGTGAAACGCATAGAATAAGCCGCATTTGTTCTATCGTTGTTTCCTAGACTCTTCCATCCTGAAGTCTTTAAGAGCAGCGCAGAAAAAAATGTTTTTTTCCCCTTCCTATAAAGCATAGGATCTTTGCTAGGTCCTTCCCGGAGGGATATCTGGCTATTCTCTGTCGAGACTCCTAACAGAGGCTCCATGCACTCTTTTGATTTGCATACTTCCCAGGGGGCAATGCACCTAGCATTTCACTGTTGAGCGCCTTTGCTGGCTGCCGGCAGTGTTTTCTCTGGCTGGTCTCCCCGAGATCAGTGATTGTTTTGTCTTGTTGGTCTACTAGGTATTGCTTTCACCTGGCCAGAATCCTACTCCACACTGATGAGGGGCAATACCCCGAAACAGCTGTCTGTGGATGGATACCTGGCCTTGGTATTTCCCTTGTCATATCTTTAAACTCATCAAGATTTGGATATAAGCGCCATTTAATATGGTGGTTATAGTGGTCTCTTAAAAAGAGTCACTCCTTAGCTAGGTCCTTCCCGGAGGGATATCTGGCTATTTTCCGTGTCGAGACTCCTAACAGAGGCTCCATGGACTCTTTTAATTTGTATAAAGCATAGAAGGCAGCAATGGCACAGCCGATGTCAAACAAATAAATGTTGCTCTTTTGTCCATATCCCTTGCCTAAAGGGCGCTTTACACACAGCGACATCGCTAGTGATGTCGCTCGTGAAAGCACCCGCCCCCGTCGTTTGTGCGTCACGAGCAAATCGCTGCCTGTGGCGCACAATATTGTTAGTCACACATACTTACCTTCCTAGTGACGTCGCTGTGGGCGGCGAACAGCCTCTTTTCTAAGGGGGTGGTTCGTGCGGCTTCACAGCGACGTCACGGCAGCAGGCGTCCAATAGAAGCGGAGGGGCGAAGAGCAGCAACATGAATGTCATGCCCACCTCGTTGCCGGAGGACGCAGGTACGGTGTTGTTCGTCATTCCTGGGGTGTCACACGTAGCGATGTGTGCTGCCTCAGGAACGACGAACAACCTGCGTCCAGCAACGATATTTGGGAAATGGACGACGTGTCAACAATCAACGATTTGGTGAGTATTTTGCATCGTTAGCGGTTGCTCGTACGTGATGCACGAAACAACGTCGCTAATGAGGCCGGATGTGCGTCACGAATTCCGTGACCCCAACGATATCTCGTTAGCGATGTCGTTGCGTGTAACAGGGCCTTAAGACCCATCAAAAAGGAATGCAAGTGGAAGTTTCAGATGCTATTACTACATCTCTTTATATGATTCTTCTGGGAAATTGGACCTGAAACTTTCTAAAATAAATAAAGGATTGTAAGTATTTATCAGTTCCACACATGGAGATTATTTCCCCTTAGGAAGTCAAATTTAAGGCAATTCTGCAACAAAATATGCAGGTGTACAAGTGTGAAGATTCACCATGGATTTCTCTCTGCAGCTAATCCTGCCACCATCTAGATTGCTGCAGTCAGAGATGGGCTGGTTTAGTTATTGAACTATGTCAAATGGCCCGTTTCATAGAGGTCATCAATTCTCCTAGAGGGGAACCTCTCTCCACTGTCAATATGAAGACCAAACTTGGAGGAACACCAGATGGGGGCAGCTTTATTATTTCAATCATATAGGCAAGTTAGTTTGCACACATTAGAGCAACATTTTATCAAATAGGACATCCCTTTCAAGGTGTGTGTACCAAAATGCCAAAATAACTAATCTGGAAATCCAAGATTGTTTCAAATTTCATCCTTATGTTTCACAACTTGATCAACGTCTGTGGAGCAAATCCTGGGCAACATTTATACCATAGACACTGTGGTCAACCAAGGAAACAGTGTAGCAAAAGAAACACACATCATAGTTCCTTCCCTTTGAAATTGGAAGATGTCCAGCAGTGCCATCAACACAGAACTGGCATCAACCAGTGGAATCCAACTATACCCGTCTACTATTCAAAGAAGTTGGGCCAGAACTGGTCTTCATGGAAGAACTAACAGTTCAGTTTTTGAATGTATTTTTACTTTGCAGCATTTTTTTTCACAGCTGCCAAAACGTTTGCAAGGTACTGTATGTCGCGTGTCAGGAACTTTATTTCTATAGCACCAACATATTCTACACAACTTTACAATTGAGACAGTATAAGAACACTAAGAACACACAGTAATGGACATTGGCGAGTAACAAACGCATTAACAGTTCAAACACAAAGAGCGCCACACTCACAAAATGTCACAATTCAAGAGCAAACAGATGACATAAAGGGTAGAGTGCTTGTATTCCACAAACGTCCAGCCATGTTTTTTAATAGTATTAAAAAAACACGCAAAAGAAATCAAACAAGATCATACACATAAAGTTGCGTCTCAACCAGTCATTCAGCAAAATTATTTCAACCTACAGTTAAAATCAGAAGTTTACATACACTATCTAAAAAGACACATCTGCATGTTTTTCTCACTATCTGACATGAAATCAGAATAAACCGTTCCCGTTTTTGGTCAATTAGGAGCCAAAATTATTTATGTTTGCCAAAAAAACAGAGTAATGAGAGAGAATGTTTTAATGCATTTTTATTACTTTCTGCAAAGTCAAATGTTTACATACATTTCATTAGTATTTGGTACCATTGCCATTGAATGACTTGGGATAATAGTTTTGGATTTCCTTCCACAAGCTTCTCACAATAGTTGGTAGGAACTTGGGCCCATTCCTACTGACAGAACTGGTGTACCTGAGCCATGTTGCTAGGTCGCATTGCTTGCACTGGCCTTTTCAGCTTCGTCAATAAATGTTCAAGAGGATTGAGATTAGGGCTTTGTGATGGCCACTCCAAAACATTGACTTTGTTATCCTTAAGCCACTCTGTAACCAGTTTGGCAGTATGAGTCTAGTCATTGTCCATCTGGAAGACCTATTTTTGCCCAAACGTTAAGTTCCTGGCTGATATCTTAAAAAGTTGCTTCAGTATTGCCACAATCTTCTCTCCCATGATGCCATCTATTATGTGAAGTGCACCAGTCCCTCCTGCCTTAAAACAACCCCACAACATGATGCTACCAACCCTGTGTTTCACAGTTGGGATGATCTTCTTAGGCTTCAAACCTTCTCCCTTTTTCCTCCAAAAGTAACGATGATCATTATGGCCAAGCAGTTTAATTTTATTTTGCCAGACCACAGGACATGTCGCCAAAAATTAAGGTCTTTGTTCCTGTGTGTATTTGCAAACATTAATCTGGCTTTTTTATGTTTCTTTTGGAGTAATGGCTTTTTCCTGGCAGAGTGGCCTTTCAGTCAATGTTGATACAGTACTTGTTTCACTGTGGATAATGCCACAATCTTACCAGCTTCCGCCAGCATCTTCACAAGGTCTTTTGCTTATGTTCTTGGGTTGATATGCACAAATGACCAAAAAGCATGACCATATCTGGTAGACAAAGTCCATCTCCTTCCTGAGCAGTATGATGGCTGAACATTCCATCTTGTTTGTACTTGTATATAATTGTTTGTACAGATAAACAAGGTACCTTCAACTATCTGGAAATTGTACTGAAGGATGAACCAGACATGTGCAAGTCCACAATTCTTGTCCTGAGATCTTGTCTATTTCTTTTGACTTTCCCATGATGCTACACAAAATAGCAGTGTGTTTCAGGCGTGTATTAAAATACATCCACAGGTGTGTCTCTAATTAACTCAGATGTTACCAATAAACCTAACAAAATCTTCCAAAGACATAACATCATCGTATGGGCTGTCCCATATTGTTTAAAGAGTTGATACACACGACATTTCTGGGGTGGTGCTCAAGTAGGGTCCAAAACAGTCTCAAGTAGATGTAGAAACTTAGCACTCAAGATAAATGTGAATAGTGGTCTTTTATTGAGAAGAATTTGTAGGACCAGCACCAGCACAGACGTTTCGATGAAAGACCTTCATCAGTGTGTGTGCAGAGGGTCTTCAGAAGGTTTGGCAACTGGTGTAGTCAGGTATGACGCGGTGTCCACCACTGTCTATGTGATGAAGGTCTTTGACCGAAACGTCTGTGCTTGTGCTGGTCCTACAAGTTTTTCTCAATAAAAGACCACTATCCCCATATTGTTTAAAGGCATAGTACTCTTAGTGTATGTAAACTTTTCACTTTGCAGAAAGTAATAAAAATGTCTTAACTTAAACCATTCTCTCTCCCTCATTATTCTGGCATTTGGCAAATATAAATAATTTTGGTTCCTAATTGACCTAAAACGGGAAAGGTTTATTCTGATTTCATGTCAGATAGTGAGGAAAACCTGCAGATGTGTCTTTTTAGATAGTGGATGTAAACTTCTGGTTTCAACAGTAGGTAACATGACCCAAAAAGATAAATGCCATAACACCAGATGTCTCAGCTGAACATAGCCTACAACTTTACACTGTCTCCATGGATTTGCTTTCTTCCTATGGTCTAGCCAGATCTCCAGTTCTTAGGTAAATGAATCACTCCCACATAAGTGTGCACATGGTGTAAATGAAAATGTGAGCAGACGTCCTGCCCAATCATACATATAATCATTGTGAGCCCATGCCCCTTATTCTGGTTCCCAAGTTGTCCTTCTTTGGACCATTTTTGGTAGGGATTATTCATTACACAAGATGAATATCCTACATGATCTAACGCCTTGGAGGTGCTCTCTCCAAGTTCATTACCGCCAAAATTTGGCCCTTGTCAAAATAGCCCAGATCTGTATGCTCATCCATGTTTTTTAACTGTTCACTTTCTGTCTAATATGTTGCACCCCTTAACAGGTAGGTTGATTGCATACACTCTGCCATGCTGCATGTGTCCGACGCTTGGCACACAGTGATGCCCAGTGGTTGCACGATTTAGAATCTAAATTGTGAGCACTGTGATGGGTATAGTTTAGGACACAAAGTCACAGAGTGTGCAATGACCCATGCTCTAAGGAGGTTATCCATGCTCACTGTTATTCACTTTACCTGGCAATCATTTGTTACAGCTGACGTGGAAATACTGTATAAAGGAACTGAGTGAAAAAGAGATACATAAATGATAAGAAATGATCAAGCTTTATGCTTCCAATTATGTCATATTGGAAGAAACAGCTGCATATTTCGCACACGCAAGTATTCAGTACCATTTACTAAACGCAGAAAGCCATAGGAAAATTGTACCCTTAGAGAGCCGCCAGTTCCTGTCTTGTTTTGCATCTATTCCCCAGTGGACAGTGTTTTTCTTTTCCACTCCTCTCTCAGAGGTTGTGATTCTGCTGAGGAACAATCAGCCTATGTTTTCTTTTGGTTTAAGCAAATTAGATTTTTTTGTACCGAGGAATCCCAGCTCTTGCCGTAGACCACTGCTACCAAACTATAAACCCCAGGGTCTTAAGCCAGTGCACCATAGCAGCCTATGGAGTCAGAACGTGAGCTCTAAATGAGCTCCATCGGAAGCATCATCACAGCAGTCCTGATGGGTATCATGAATTCAGCAGATGCGTTACGGCTCCAGATGAGGTTTATTTGGTAAAGGCCACGAGAAGTTGTCAAAGCCCGTGAGATCTCAAGTTCTGACTTCATATGTGGCTGTAGAGGTTTGTGGCCCTAGGGTTGATAGTTGGGCAGCAGTGGTCTACTATTTTTCCCAGCTGAAAGAAACTATAGCTTAAAGTGCATTTGTCAACAGTTTTTTGCTATGCAATCTGAGCGTGTTGTAGGGGCTGAGAGCCAGATTCCAGGCATGTGTCATTTACTAGATTGTGTGTTGGTGTTTCAATAAAATCATTGTTTTATTAGCAGGAGACTATCATTACAGCCTCCTGGTCCTCCTGCTCTGTGTAATCTCCAAACACTGAATAGAAGCTTTTTGGCAATGATACATTGCTGGAATTATTGTCTCAGCCCAATGTGCTGAACAATCATTGTGTGGATGCTGGAATGCACATTTTAGTCCATATTGGCAATAACAGTCATTACCACTGGCCATATGTGCTCAATAACAACGGGCAAACGATGAATAATCTTTTTTGGATGACTGATTATCAAATTTAAAGATTTGTTTCTCAGCCTTAATTACTGTTTACTGTTAAATTTCTCTTGAACAATTGTTTTTATTAGAATTGTCGGTGCTGATCAATCTAAAGCGGGCTTTACACGCTACTCGTTGGGGTCACGGATTTTGTGACGCACATCCGGCCGCTGTAGCGATCTCGTTGTGTGTGACTCCTAGGAGCGATTTTGGATCGTTGCAAAAACATCCAAAATCGCCCCTCGTTGACATGGGTCCTCTCCCAATTATCGCTGCTGTCGCTGGGGCGAAGTTGATCCTCGTCCCTGCGGCAGCACACATCGCTACGTGTGACGCCGCAGGAACGAGGAAACTCTCCTTACCTGCCACACGCCAGCAATGAGGAAGGAAGATAGTGGGCGGGATGTTTGTCCCACTCATCTCCGCTTCTCCGCTTTGATTGGGCAGCCGCTTAGTGACGTCGCTGTGATGCCGAGCGAACTGCCCTCTAAGGAGGCGGTTCACCGGTCACAGCGACGTCGCCAAGCAGGTAAGTACGTGTGACGCTGCCGTAGCGATAATGTTCGCTACGGCAGCAATCTTCACATATCGGCATAACGATAAGGGCAGGTGCTATCACGCTCACCATCGCTAGCATCGGCTAGCGATCTTGTAGCGTGTAAAGCCACCCTAAGGGTGGCTTTACATGCTGCGATATCCGGCCCGATATTGCTAGCATGCGACCCACCCCCATCGTTTGTGCGAAACGTGCATATCGCTGCCCGGCGCACACAAAATCTGGCACCCCCGTCACACATACTTACCTGCATAGCGACGTCGCTGTGACCGGCGTACCGCCTCCTTTCTAAGGGGGGGTCCGTTCGGTGCCCCTGCGACAGCAGCGATAACTGCCAGCGGACCCCCATGTCAACGAGGAGCGATTTTGGACGTTTTTGCAACGATCCAAAATCGCTCCTAGGAGTCACATGCTACGACATCGCTACAGCGGCCGGATGTGCGTCACAAAATCCGTGACCCCAACGAGATCGCTGTAGCGAAATCGTAGCGTGTAAAGCCCACTTAAGACCAATGTGTATCGTGACGTTAATAGTAGATGGACCCGATGTACAGATCACTATAGCTACAATAAATATTAACTTTTTCACAATTCAGATGTTAAAAGGTAAATCAGTATTAGTTTTCTAGTAAAAAAAATAAATGCGTTCAACCAATGTGAACACGCCTGTCCGTCAGCACACGGCTCAGTCCTGCTTTCAAATATGTTTTAAATGTTAGCAGAATACAAATATTAGGTAGAATATCATCCTGTGTGACGGATCATGGACCTCATGGACCTCCAACAATCAGCTGTGATCATCAGAAGAAATGGTCATCACCAAGTCATCAGTCTGTAGCAAAACCAAATGGGAAACCAGTAATATCTAATGTGCACAAAAACCAAGGTCCAGTCTGTCTAATGCCCAGGCAATGCAGGTCCTCCAGAAGACAAGCAGGATTCCTCACTCACTAAGTAGGAGACATTTTTTTTATCGTTTTTACCTTCTCAATCTCCCTGTAGACACTGGTCGCCCTGCGTACAACAGAGGCAATGCAGCAGCCTATATCGGTCATAACGCCATCGCCGAGACAAATGACCAAACTATTTGGTCTAACACGAACCAGCGCAGCCCGGATTGTGACAACTGTTATATACCTAAGGGTAGATTTTAGTACTTTATTGGTAAGTGGAAGTAAAAGGGTCTCTTCCCATTCAGCTTGGCTCCTCAAATTGTTATAAACATTAACAGTCAATTAATAAGCACTCTCCATCCTGCGCTTAAGACCTCCTTTGTTATAACTATTTCTCACTTTCCAAAATCCTAAATTATTATTATTATTGATATTATTAAAAAACAAAAAGTCCATGAAAATAAGATGTAAAAGTCTCTTTAATAGCAAAGGAAAAAAGACAATTATCTAGTAGGAACAAAAAATAAAATAAAAATAGCCTGGTCATTAAACAGGGGTGCCCTACAATCACAACCAGGGGCAGCAAGGACCCCAAGCAGTTTAGACATCGATGGCCCCCCCAACCCCAAAGTATCATGTCACATGATTCCATTGATAGATCATGTGATAGATCACGTGATTAACGCACAGGTGCAGACACAAAACGCTATACATAAAGCAGTGCTATACATAAAGGAGCAAGGATGGGAAAGTAATTTTCCCGAGGGGCCACATGATTTCTGAGAAGGGTTGAAGCAAAAGGCTGAAATAAATTCTGCTGAATATCACTGTTAACATATTATTTTATCTTAATATTACTTGTATCACTTAATATTGAGCAAAACTAAGTATGGAGACACCACCTCATGTACAATATGAGCCCACACACAGCATCCCCCATGTACAGTATGAGCCCACACACAGCACCCTATAAATACACTATGAGCCACCACATAGCCCCTAAATACAGTTTGAGCCAAAATCCAGCCCCACTATATACAGCATGAGCCCACACATAGACCCTATGCAAGAGCCCACTCAGTCTCCTATATACAGCATGAGCCTCCACATAGCCTCCTGTACAAAGCATGAGCCTCCACATAGCTTCCTATACACCGCATGAGTCCCCACATAGACTCCTATACATAGCATGAGCCCCCACATAGCCTCCTATACATAGCATGAGCCCCCACATAGCCTCCTATACATAGCATGAGCCCCCACATAGTCTCCTATACACAGCATGAGTCCCCACATAGCCTCCTATACACAGCATGAGCCCCCATATAGCCTCCTATACACAGCATGAGCCTCCACATAGCCTCCTATACATAGCATGAGCCCACACAGAGCCTCCTATACACAACATGAGCCCCATATAGCCTCCTATACATAGCATCAGCCCCCATATAGCCTCCTATACATAGCATGAGTGCCCACATAGCCTCCTATACCCAAGCATGAGTCCCCACATAGCCTTCTATACATAGCATGAGCCCCCATATAGCCTCCTATACATAGCATGTGTCCCCACATAGCCTCCTATACACAGTATGAGCTCCCACATAGCCTCCTATACACAGCATGATCCCCCACATAGCCTCCTATACACAGCATGAGCCCCTACATAGCCTCCTATACACAGCATGAGCCCCCACATAGCCTCCTATACACAGCATGAGCCTTATATAGCCTCCTATACATAGCATCAGCCCGCCATATAGCCTCCTATACATAGCATCAGCCCCCATATAGCCTCCTATACATAGCATGAGTCCCCACATAGCCTCCTATACACAGTATGAGCTCCCATATAGCCTCCTATACATAGCATGAGCCCCCATATAGCCTCCTATACATAGCATGAACCCCCACATAGCCTCCTATACACAGCATGAGTCCCCACATAGCCTCCTATATCCAGTAGAAAGGCTCCTACTGAGTGAAGGTTCAGAGGTGCACTATTACTGTGTGGGTGCTCAGAAGATGCACAATTATTGTATAGTGTATATCATTGCGTGGAAGCACAGAGAGGGCATTATTATCGTATGAAGGCACAAAGGTACAGAGGGGACACTTGTGGAATTGTTATAGGTGGACTGTTACTGTCGGTTGGCACTACAACTGTGGAGCGTACCATGGGGCATTATTAGTGCCTGAGGATATATGAAGTTTAATAGCACTCTGTAGTTTGAGTAAAGGTGAGGAAAGTAGTGCAGGAAAAGAGATCAACAATAGATGTCTCAGTTACAGTCTATAGAGAAGAATCATGGATGGAATAATTTGTGGTATCTATTGGAATCTACTCCTATATGGTAACAGTATGGTAGTAATATTGGTGTAATATAGGACTGCTGATAACATCCACTGTTTTCCCAAAAAAAAGACAGGGTCTTAAATTATTTTTGGCTCCGAAAGATGCTTTGGGGCTTATTTTCAGGGGTGTCTTATACTTCTTTCCTTTCTTTGATGAAGGACCCTGCTGTATTCTTTAAAACAAATCTGTCAGGCCATTTTTGCATACTATAGTAATACCTGCTTGGGCAGCTCTTTCAGGATATGTAACTTTTATTGCTGTATGTTATGTTGTAAGCCCCGGAAAATTTATACTTGCATGCCAGCTGTTAATGCGAAATGAATATTCACTCCTTCCCCCGCCCCTAAATCTCGTCCACCCCTTTTTGCACCTGTATCAGTGACTGGTTGCAGTCAGACTGCTGTATCACAAGCCCGAGGATCACATTGCAATCCTCGCACTAGCCGTCTGCTCTCCTCACCTGAGAGTGACATCTGCATAAAAATACATGCCGACACACTCGGGTCAGGAGAGTAGAAGGGGTCATATGCTTTTAAGCACCACTGTAAGACATCTGTCCATATTTTATTCAGGATTCCCCTTCTACCTCAGTTATACCACCTATAAAATAAAATCCATAGTCTATCAGCAAAGTAATAAAGTAACACGGTAGACCACAAGATTTTTTATGTTTATTGGGCCTTTAAATGGCTAAGAAAAAATTGCCAAGCTCTTGAGCATTTAGTATTGCAGTCCTTGTATCTGCGATGTCCTACACATATAATTACACTTCCCAAACAATGCAGCTGGCGGAAATTACACAGCATCACACCCAGAACAATGACAGAGTTCTCACAAATGAAGTGGCCTTGTGTAATGACATGTCATTACATCATCATGACATCTGTCTCCGTGGCGTTCATTAATCTTTCCTGTAAATGACACTATACAGTAAACGGAAGCCATTTTCCAAACTATGGTGTTGTATACAGGTTTTTTTTAGCTATTCTTGCTTGTACTAGAAGGTGCACTTGATTTCTTCTTATGCAGGCGTCACACGATACGATCTATCGTGCAATCGCACGAGCAATCGTACCCGCCCCCGTTGTTTGTGCATCACGGGCAATTAGTTGCCCGTGGCGCACAAAGTCGTTAAACCAACATCACACGTACTTACCTGCTGAGCGACGTCGCTGTGGGCGGCGAACATCCACTTCCTGAAGGGGGTGGGACGTTTGGCGTCACAGCGACGTCACACAGCGGCCGGCCAATAGAAGTGGAGGGGCGGAGATGAGCGGGACGTAAACATCCCGCCCACCTCCTTCCTTCCTCATAGCCGGCGGGAGCCGCGGGACGCAGGTAAGCTGTGTTCATCGTTCCTGGGGTGTCACACGGAGCGATGCGTGCTGCCCTGGGTACGATGAACAACCGGCACAAAGAAAAATAAACGACTTTTTAAAAATGTGCGACATGTCAACGATACACGATTTGCGAACGTTCTGCGTCGCTCGTAGGTGTCACACGGGACGCCGTCGTAAACAATGCCGGATGTGCGTCACGAAAACCGTGACCCCGACGACATATCGCACGATAGATCGTCTCGTGTGATGCCCGCATTACTCTTTCTATCATTGCTGAATTTCCCTATGACTCTCCCGATTCTTAAAGGGAATCTGTCAGGTCCAATATGCAGCTAATACCACGAGCAGTTCTGGGTGCATATTGCTAATCCCTGCCTAACCATCCCTGTATACACTAGCATAGATAAAGAGACCTCTAGAAAAAGTATTTCTAAAGATCTTTTTATCGTCTGCTTATGAGCTCAGGGACTAGTCCCCTGGGCGTTGCTTCCCTTGTTAGTCAGCCCCATTAGCATGTAAGCACGCCCCTGCGCAGCGTCAGAGGATGATCTCACTCACATCTCATCTGCCATCGCCGCCCGACACTGGATTTTGGCTCAGTGCACATGACCCCGGAGTTTTGGTCATGCGCACTATGAAGCCGGGTGTACACACCTTGGCTTTAAACTGAAGTACTGCACATGACTGAAAGTCCGGGATCATGCGCACTGAGCTGAAATCCTGTCGGACGCGATGGCAGCGGAGAGGTGAGATCATTGTCTGACACTACGCATTCATTAGTATGTTAGCACGCCCACAGGGATGTGCTAACATGCTAATGGGGCCAACTAGCAAGGAAAGCAACACCCTTGCGACTAGTCCCCAAGCTCATTAGCATATAGTAAAAGATCTTTAGAAATACTTTTTCTAAAGACCTCTTTATCTATGCTAGTGTATACAGGGACGGTTAGGCAGGGATTAGTAATATACACCCAGAACTGCACTTGGTTCTGGGTGCATATTACACCTGACAGGTTCCCTTTAAACGAAAGTAGCATGCTCCCAACTAATATAAAACTTAATAAAGGTCATAGAAAATGTCCTAGCGAATACGGAAACTTTCATGTACTCTTTCATCTACAGGCTCTATACGAGGCAGAAGAAACCATTATCATTGTGCACCGATACATCTGTCCATATTCTTACATGGAAAGGTTTATGTCGGTTGTCTAGAACCGCCATCATCCTGGAGCCTCTGCCACTCCATTCACATCACATTGGGCATAAAGCCAATCTGGTAATGGGCACCACCAAAAGTGATGACAGTGGTGTGCACATTCCCACTCAGTTGCTTGTGACCATTGGATTGTCCTGCATAATAATGTATCAGACTTTGCCTAAAACACTTTGTTCATAGGTGGATTGTTGGGATATTTACAAGTATACAAGGTATATTTCATTATCAATTATACGTCATTGTGACATCATGTCAGCATAGAAATCATGTGCATGAGGGATGTTACTAGAGGGAGATGGTGCTGGGTCCCATCGGTGGGGAGAGGGCAAAAAAACACTGATTTGACCAGAGGTTGTCCAGTGAATTTTATATTGATGGCCTAGCCTTAGGGGTACTTTGCACACTACGACATCGCAAGCCGAGGCTTGCGATGCCGAGTGCGATAGTCCCCGCCCCCGTCGCACATACGATATTGTGTTATAGCTGCCGTAGCGAACATTATTGCTACGGCAGCTTCACACGCACTTACCTGCCCTGCAATGTCGCTCTGGCTGGCGAACCGCCTCCTTACTAAGGGGGCGGGTTGTGCGGCGTCACAGCGACGTCACACGGTAGGCGGCCAATAGAAGCGGAGGGGCGGAGATGAGCGGGACATAAACATCCCACCATAGCCGGCGTGAGCCGCAGGACGCAGGTAGGAGATGTTCCTCGCTCCTGCGGCTTCACACACAGTGATGTGTGCTGCCGCAGGAACAAGGAACAACATCGTAACATTGGTCCTTCCGAAATTATGGAAATGACCGACGCTACACCGATGATACGATTTAGACGCTTTTGCGCTCGTTAATCGTATCAAAAACGATTTACACACTCCGATATCGACAGCGACGCCCGATGTGCGTCACTTTCGATTTAACCCCATCGACATCGCAGCTGCGATGTCGTAGTGTGCACTTATGATACGTTATCAATAATCTGATCGGGTGAGGTCTGACACCCTGCACATCCGCCAATCAGCAGTTATCGGTGCCGGTGGAGGCAGTAGGCAGCCGGAAATGCTCCGTTCCAGAGCTGCCCTGTCATCTGATAGTGGCCGCAGCCAGGTACTGTACATCTGCCTCCTATTGATTTGAATGTGCAGTATGGGGCCGCGCCCACTATCACAAGACAGGACCGCTCCGGGATGGAGCATTTCCAGCCACCTGCATCAAGAGCAGATGATCGTCGGAGGTGCGGGGTGTCGGACCCCAGCCGATCAGACATTGATGACCTATCCTAAGGATAGACCATCAACGTTAAAGTAGTGGACAATCCCTTTAAGATATAAATCTAAATCTGTGCCAAGGTGAAGAACAGCACATCTCAAACTTTGAATATTCAGCAGCATATAAGACAAGAGAAGTGGATTTTAAATGGCGACTAGCTTAACAGTAACCTGGCATCACTTTATTACATGTAAAGGTAGTGGTATGACTGTATGTACACTTGTCACCCAATAAAAATTGATACTGTTTTTGTAGTAATCCGATGTTTCAATCATGAGAAATCTAAAGTTAAAACCATATGAAAATCAGTCTGGAAGTGCAGTGGTGTGTGTCACAGAATCTGGACTGCTTCCTCCACTGCACTTACATGCCCCGTGCACTTCCAACCTGATTTGCATCCTAAACTGGATTTGACATTACTGGCACATTAAATCTCTGAAAATATACAGAATTTTATAGGGGGACACATGTCCAAATGCCATACGACTACTTTTCACATGAAATAATGTCCTGAGTTAACCTAATTTTCTATGTATACAATATATTCCTGTGTATCAGAATGGAGAATAGCAGAATTATAATGCAGAGGAATTAAATAGATTCCAATCTCCCGTTCCATGCAGATTATAGAATGCAGTCTTTAAAGTTCTAGATACAGCTGCATGTGAAGATTGGGGGATAAAAGTTATTTCATGGATAAAAGCAGCTTAGCGCTGTCTGATTTAATCAGGTATAAGAGTTATTAATTCCACACTGTACCATCTACTGCAAGATAAAAGACAAAAAGGACAAACACTGCACATATGCCACCATCAGCAGGGTTCATATATCAATGTAAGGACATATATACAGTCTGTGTCTATATATACAGTTTCTATATTTGTCTATTATATGTATACATACTGTTTCTACATGTGTATTAATAAGGCTGGATGCACACACGCAGTTTTTAGTGTAATTTTCACAGGCATTTCAAACCACTTTTATTAGTGATTTCTTTAACCCCTTCAGCCCCCGGGCACTTTCCGTTTTTGCGTTTTTGTTTTTTGCTCCCCTTCTTCCGAGAGGCGTAACTTTTTTATTTTTCCATCAATCTTGCCATATGAGGGCTTGTTTTTTGCGGGACGAGTTGTACTTTTAAATGAAACCATAAGTTTTACCATATAGTGTACTGGAAAACGGCAAAAAAATTCCAAGTGCGGAAAAATTGCAAAAAAAGTGGGATTGTACAATAGTTTTTGGGATATTTTATTCACCATGTTCACTATATGGTAAAACTGATGTGTGGGTATGATGCCTCAGGTCGGTGCGAGTTTATAGACACCAAACATGTATAGGTTTACTTGTATCTAAGGGGTTAAAAAAAATTCACAAGCTTGTCCGAAAAACGTGGCGCACGTTTTGCGCCATTTTCCAAAACCCGTAGCGTTCTCATTTTTCAGGATCTGAGGCTCAGTGATGGCTTATTTTTTGCGTCTTGACCTGACGTTCTTAACGGTACAATTTTTGCGCAGATGCTACGTTTTGATCGCCTGTTATTGCATTTTGCGCAAAATTTGCGGCGACCAAAAAACGTAATTTTGGCGTTTGGAATTTTTTTGCCGCTATGCCGTTTACTGATCAGATTCATTGATTTTATATTTTGATAGATCGGGCATTTCTGAACGCGGCGATACCAAATATGTGTGTATTTTTTATTTTTTTAACCCTTTAATTTTCAATGGGGTGAAAGGGGGGTGATTTGAACTTTTAGGTTTTTTTATTTTTTTTTAATTTTTTAAAACTTTTTTTTTACTTTTTTTTTTATTTTACTAGTCCCCCTAGGGGGCTATTGCGATCAGCAATCCGATCGCTTTGCACAATCTGCAGATCTCAGCTACAGAGCTGAGAACTGCAGATTTGCTGCTTCACTTTCAATGCCAACTGTATTCCGGCATTGAGAGGAAGTGACTCATGTTAGCCACAGGCGTCATCACATGACCCTGTGCTACCATGGCAACCGCCGAAAGTCACGTGATCATGTCACGTGACTTCCGGCGGGGGCGGGGTAAGTCACTGTCATGGCGGCGCCCATATACATATCGCTGCCAAGACTTTGGCAGCGAAATGTAAGGGGTTAATGGCCGCGGGTGGAAGCGATTCCACCCGCGGCTAGCAGGCACACATATCAGCTGTTGATAACAGCTGATATGTGCGCGTCTCGCCGCCGCCCGCCGGCGGCAGGGGGCGGGGCTTACCGGGACACGATCCATGACGTATCTAGTACGTCATGGGTCGTTAAGGGGTTAAGGCTGGTGTTACTTTAAATTGTCCTTTCAAAAATGCTATTAACCTGCACATATGGGGTTAATCTGCAGGTTACTAAAGTTCTAAAGTTGCCTGGCTGCCCCACTGAAAGCAGGGCTACTGGGAGGAACTTTATTCAACCGAGCGGCCTCCGGCTTTCAGTCATAGAGGCGCGGCTTCAGTCACCGCTCAGTACATAGTGAGCGGTGGCTCTATCCACGCTCCCGGCACTGACTGACAGATGGCTCTATACTGCATCAGTACTGTATATCAACAAAGAAAAAACAAAATGCCAATAAGCCTAATAGGTATGAAGAAGGTAAATAACTATTGAGTAGAAAAAAACCACACAGATAGGACAGGGAACACAATAATAAAAGGAGCCATACACAGCAGGAGACTGATTAAAATAGTTGAAATAAGATAATGTGCTTGTGCACAGACATACATATAAGTACCAGGGTACTGCATATAATGTATATATAGACATACCAGGGTATTGCATAATTACAGGAAATAGTAGGACCCAAAGTTGGTGCAATAATATACTGTGTGCACATTCCCATAGAACTCTCCCGCTGGAATGATGCCATGGTTGGAGTTTATTTTATTTGTTGATATATGTTAATCTTTGTACTGTCCCCTATAAGTCCTATATTTGTCCCATCTTATATTTCTGGTCTCTTGACCATATGTTTTTACCATACACATCTGTCACAGTTGTGTGTTGTATAGGACCTTATCAGTTAGACCTTCTTTCTAGTTCATCAGTACTGGGCTGGCCGTCCGTTAGTGTTGGGGCCCGACCAGTTACATTGTGTATGGGGAGGCCACATGGCCACTGCTGCCTTTATGCTGTGTGCACTAACATGTATATAGCGTTACAGAGGACATTTCACCAGTTTTTTTACTTTATATATTGTACTTTCCTGTAAATTTCAGCAATAATGTACATAAAAATGTTGGGGGGGGGTTTCACCACTCCATTTTGGATATACAGGGTACCGAAGTTATTTGTGTTAATTTTTTGTTGTCATTCAACTGTTTCGTTTTGCTCATCTGTCTGAGTGTGGACTTTCATGCCATTATTACATTGTCCAATCATAAAATGCAGCATCCATAGATAGGTAAAAGTGGATGCCCAGACTTCTGACCTAAATTTGACTTGAGTTGAATTAGTAAGGCTAGTTTCACACATCCGGCATTTCGCCGATTTACCGGATTCCGCCCACTCCAGTACAGTGTATACAGTACAATGGCAGCGCAACAAGTTTCGATCACATGCTGTCATGTGACCGGAGCATGTGACCCGGAAGTTGCCGCACTGCCATTCAGCTGTATGACACTGTACCGGAGTGCGCCGAATCCGGCGAAAAGCCGGATGTGTGAAATTAGCCTAAGAGACTGCAAGAAGGTTCTGTCCTATTTTTTGCTCTCAGCTCAGAGTCTGAGAACATGTGTAAGGTCAGGGGCTTTTCAGATTGTCGCTGTGGTGATTTGCTTGTGGAGTGGTGTGGCCAGGAGTCATGGGGATTTGGCCTTGCAACATGGTGTTGTGGGGAACCAGGTCATTCACCCTGGTGGTGCTCTGCAGCTGAGATGTGTGTTTGGCACACAGCACCACACCTTTCAGGCCAGAGAAACTGAGAGGCTCAGCGTGATGTGGTAGTGGACTTCATGCAGTCTGATCAAAATGTTATCCTAAGAACCTTTGATAAGTTGTGTACACATTTTTGCCTATCGGCATTAGATCAATTTATGATTTTCAATGTGTTGTCCATTGTGTTTGTTACAGTTCTAGAATTCTGTAGTCTTACCTTCAGGTTACCTTCGTACAAATTTCATTGAGGTGTACTTATCTTTGCAACATAGTCTTGAATAAATTTGTTAGGAAAATTACTTATTTGGGAGTGCAATCAAATTTTTGCAATCAAAGGTCCACATTCATGGGAGTATATTGCAGCATGATATCCCATAGAAAATGTTGATCCTGAAGGGAAACTAAAGGTTTTCTGTCAAATCTTTACAGGTGTACTCATTTATGCTGTGCACTGTATATATGCAAATAGGTACACTAGTCACAAAAAGATAGACATATTTGGCTTTCGAGTGAAATTTATCTAAAATGTAAAAAGTTCACAATATTTTATCATAAAGGTAGTGCAAACAATTTATTGAAACAAAAAACAACAACAGTGATGGGTATACCCCACCCCCCCAAAAAAATGTGAACGTCTCAAAAACTTATTATGTAGCCTTGATCATCAATTACAGCTTGACAACGATGTCTTCTACTGTTTAAAAGTGGAGTTATTGTCTGCATGGCATCTCACTCTTCTTGAAGGGCGGTCCTCAAGTCATTGAGGTTCCGGGGTACAGAATTACGAGCCTCTACACAGCAGCTCAGCTGATCCTATAGGTTTCTATGGAATTCAGGTTTGGAGAATGTGCAGACCACTCCATTTGAAGTACCCCAATCTCCAGCAGCCGTTCACCAATGAAGTGACCTCGATGAGATGGAGCATTGTCGTCCATGAAGATTAAATTAGGCCTATGTTCATGCAGAGGCACAATGACTGGAATAATGAGGTTATTGAAGTAGTAGAGATTTGTCACTGTACCTGTAGGGCAGTTGTGTGTTGATTAGACACACCTGCCCACACTAATACCCCCCACCAAAGGCTCATCTGGTAAAAACAGAGGCTGATGCATAGCGCTCTCCTTATTGTCTCCAACATCGTTGGTAGCCATGATTTCTGCTCAGCATGAATGGACTTTCATCAGTGAACAGCTGAGGTCCACTGGTTCCTCATGAAGCGAAGGTGACACATGTCACACATGCCTGCTGATGTGTTCAGGTACCCTTGCTGGTCGTCTAGCACACAAACCACGCTGATGTATACGGTTATAAATGGTCTGATGGAACACTTGTGTACCTCTCACCTCTATTAAATGTGCCTGCAGTTATATGGAATTTTTTATCTAGTTCCGAAGGGCACTATTCACAATAAAACAGTCATCAGTGTAGGATGTGGCTAAAGGATGTCCACTTCTATGCCTTTCTGCGACAATTCAAGTGTCTCTATATATCTGTTGCAACCTGCTGATGACACTCTGTGACACTCTAAGCTCAGTGGTCACTTTCATCTGAGAACATCCTGCTTGAACCCTCACAGTGAGGTACTGTTGATCAGTTGTTAGGTATCGCCTTGGTCTCATGATGTTAAAATGTGAACTGTATGATTGTAATTGAACTCTAAACTGTATTGGGCAATTCATGGATCAAACACCTGTTGTGCATTTTCCAGTTAAGCTTCTTGTTCGAGAACAGCAAGGTGTGTAAAAAGTCCTGAAACATTGACCAGTTGGACATGTGCATCAAAATGTTTAGAGAACATCACTTTAAATTCAACTGAAAAGGTTAGAGTACATTTTAGTATCATCCTGAAATTGCACCAGAAAGCCAAATATCCCTAACTTTTTGTGAATAGTGTAGATATGATATAATTGGAACTTCAGCAAAAACTTTCCATAGGCATCTTGTTTTTGTAGGATAATGCGCCCGCCCACAAGTCTCATAAGGCCCTACAAAAACTCAATGAAATCAGCTTTGCATTTCTTCAAAAATCATTGAAAGAAAGAAAATTTATGACAAACGAGAAGCTAATTGATGCTGTGAAGCTGTGGTTTGCAGAACAGGATAACACTGCATTCGAATTACTTATTGATTAAATATATAGTGTTGGAAGGGAAGTATGTGGAATAACATGGAAAAAAATACACGTATTCAAAAGTAATACTAAGTTAGTCCAACTTTATATCAATATTCCAACTGCACAAGCCCATCTGGCATTCGTAATAATTGCCATATGGGCAGTCCAACACTGTATATGATCCATAAATAAGATCTACAGCATAACCATGGGTGTCACGTACACACTCCTCAGCACATGATGTGGGATGCGCCTGCAAGGGTTAATTTATCTCTTCTCACTCAATTCAGCACTTAACCTGGTTGGGGGTTAAAAAAATTGGAAAAAGAGGGTGTTTTTTTGTTTGTTTTTTTTTAAATAAAGGATTTTTCTCTGTTTTGTGTTTATTTCTTTTTAGTTACACAATTAGTAATTGAGGGTCTCAAAGACCCTGCATCATTACTAACATCGGGCTTGATAACAGCTGGGATTTTTTGACAAATCACAGCTGTCATTAACTCCTTATATTACCAGGGTAATCGATGCGCCAATTCTAGGTTGGCTGCTGGCTGCTATTTTTAGGCTGGGGAGCGCCCAATACTCATGGTCCTTCCCAGCTTGAGAATACCAGCCCCCAGCTGTCTGCTTTATCTTGGCTGGGAATCAAAATTGGGGGACTACATGCATTATTTTTAAAAATTATTTAATTAAAATAATTACAAAAAGCAGTATAGGGTCCCTTGTATTTTGATACACAGCCAAGCGAATGCACACAGTTTGGGGTTGCAGCCTCCAGCTGTTTGCTTTATCTACGCTGGACATCAAAATACAGGGGACCTCATGCCATTATTTCCAATTATTTATTTATTTTTGCATTCCACTTCAGGGATCCAGACAGCTAGTGTGAGGGCAACCAATCACAGTCGTCAGCAGTCTGACTCCAACCAATCACAGACGCGGTCACAGAGCTTGGGTGGGGGAAACAATGAATATTTATGACAGCTAATGAGTGGACCCGTAAACATTGTGATAGCCACACGGACACTCAGTAAGTATAATTGTCCTGCTTTAATCCCCATTTTGCTTTCTTTTTGTAGCTCCCTAGTTCTTACTAACACCATTTTACAAGACTTAAATTTGGGTCTCTTAGACATATGGGGTTCGCTGTCCAGGATCAAGTCGATCCTGAACCAGACTTTTTTTTTTAAAGTTTGGCCAGACCCGGCAAACCTGAACTTCTGCAGGTTCGCCCATCTCTAATGAAATTAGAAAGATGGTAAATACAAAGAAAATTATAATATGAAATTATAATATATTATTTTCTTTATTATATTGAAAATAAATAATTTTATTGGACAATTGTGGACATAAAAACCCCCCATTAAATTAAGGGGAAGAACATTTCCTTTAATTCTATGCATTGCAAACCAAAAATATGGGAGGCATGTTGGGTATCTGTTTACAAGGACGTAGGTTCAGATGTGGACTGTCCTTGTAAGGACGGGAGTCAAGGGGGTTTAGGGCAAGTTACATCAAGCCTATTTACAAGCCCCCCCCCGCTGTGACCCCTCCATGAGAAAATGCTGTATTAAGCACTGGAAGATCATCTAAACGGGTGAGATCTCTCCATATTTTTGCTTTGTTTGTGTGTTAACCAATTTGATAAAGGGGTAAAGAATGTTCCTGTGCCGTTTGTATTTCTAGGATGAACTACATTACATGTTGATGGTGGGACCATTGTCTATATCGAATTCCTTGAACTACTGTATATGTGGCACCCCAGGGTTCAGTTGCCACAAATATACCTGTACCTGGGCAGGGAAGGTTCTCCACATTAGGTAATCCCACATACAACATTTCCACTCCAAGCCTGGAGGGGGAGCTCTACAAGTCGAGTTCAGGTGAGGTCCCCTTTAAAGCCAGGTTTGGAGGCGGAGTCAGAGAGACAGTTGACAGTTGGAGAAAAGGAGACTGTGCGAGCAGAGAGTGAGGGAAGACATCAAAATGGAGAGGGCAGTGCTTAGCCTGCACAAGTAACTGTGTGACCGCCTGAGGGATCAAGAGTGAGGCAAAAGAGGAGTGACCGGGGAGGTGGAGCCTGACCGGTTCATCCCCAAGGAACAGCGCTGATTATCAGACACCGGTATCCGAGATTGTGAGGGATCTAATCTGCCCAGCCATAAAGACCGGGGCCCAGGGAGACTGCAGATCTCCTGGCCGCAGCAGCATCTGAAGGCAAAGCCGCTACACAGAGCTTAGGGACCGCAGTGAGTACAGCAGTGCCCCTTAGAGAAGCTCCCGCCGCCTGCCATACAGGTGAAGACAGTGAGAGAGGGACAAGGTATAGCTACAGGCAGCCTAGGACCAATGAGAGACACAGCGTAGCAGGGAGGCCACACAACTAACCTGGCATAGAGATCCTGAACTGTTCCCAGATCACCAAAAACTGTAACATCAGAAACTGAACCCCTGTTTAACACCTGCAAGTAAAATCTGGCCAGAGTTAATGAATTGGTGTGACGCACTTTATTTCTTCATCTGAGGAGCCATAGGCTGCTGCACTAAAGTGACAGTTGAAAAGGCTGTGAAGAAAAACCGCCATATCTGTGTACTACTAAAACTGCCCTGGGGACCCCGCTTCACCTACGGGAAGCGTAAACAACTGGCTGCCTAACCATCACCCCACAGGTCTGACCTGCAGCCCCAGTAACCATACTGGAACCGTAGGTGGCGTCACGAAATACTTTTATTTATTTATTTTTTTCTTTATTATCTTTTTTATTTATTTTATTATTATTTTTTTTATTTTTATTATTTATTGACTTTCAGCGACCACCAGGGCCATGGAACCGGGCACAGGCCCCCGTGACATAATCCCATTAACCAACACCCGGAACCGAGTACCCCATGGCCCTGGGGCGGGTCATATACATGCACGGTTGTTTTCGTATTGCCCTTAATAACACACATAGCGGTTATTCCCCCAATGGTTTCATTTTCCCAAGGGTATCCTGATAGGGTATAGAATAACGTACCTTTGGCCACCCGTCGGGTGATCCAAAGTGTATTTTTTTTACTGCACATTGCACATTTTTTATGAATATAAAATAAAAGTTAAGTTTTATTAATATTTCCTCACTGGTGCTATGTACCAAACCAAAAATATGTAGCATCATAAACCAACAGCCCTGTGTGCCCTATAGGTTTTATATATGGCTTTTAATGCCAAGATGGTTTTATTGGCATGATGTTACTGTGTAGCTGTATGAACAAGTACATACATACATACATACATGTATAATCTCAGCTGTTATAAGCTTGTTAAGCGGGGTAGATAAGCAGATAATTGCTTGGAGAATAGGATCCTGCTTTTGTATCACCTATTTGTCTGCTTACTCTAATTACACAGATTACTCACCGTAAGCTTGAGCAACTGAGTAAGCAATCAAGCATCACATACGTTAACCTAGATATTCATGAGAGAATGCTCTATGTCCGCAGGGGTAAATACGTTAGTGCTGGGTTGCTTTATCGCACAGTACAATACATCTTTTTCACTTTTTTTGCATTCTTGCAATAAAGTGTATTTCAAATTTTGACATTTATTAAACATAAACTGCAACAAATAACAGTTAGAAAGCGAATTCCATTAATGAGATAACAGTGGTCCCATGACCCCATCCAGCAACCAACGATAGCTAACCCTATTTGTGGGAAGTTGGTGACAAATTTTTAACTCTCTTCATTGCTTGCTTGGAATTTCCAGCTCTCCGACATGCTTCCCTGTTAGACCTTATGTGTATATGATATTCAATGGGTGTATAATATAATCAATTAATATAGAAGAGAGTATGAGCACCCCATCTAAAAATACATGCCCTTACACCCCTTGGCATGTTATTAATGGTTGTCTTAGGAATATTCTGCCAGACTGAATTGCACTTGGGCATGAAAGTCATCAAGATTCACTACTGGCAGCCTCCTTTGTAACTGAAGGTCAATAACATCCCACATGTGCTGAAAGGGAGACAAGTCCGGAGACGCTGCAAACCATAGTAACACATTTAGGCCATTTGAGGTGCTCAAAGTAGCACCAACATGTGGTCTGACATTGTTGTCTTGAAAAATGGCTCCTGGGACACTTTGGAGAAATAGACAGGTCATTGACAAGGGACCCTTCCAACAAGTCCAATGGTCGAAGTGTAGAATCCATATCAGAGAAATATATTATGTAAACTGGTATAAGAAAACAAAACAAAATGAGGAATTGAATGTACTTTACTGATGATTTCAGTATACATTTTGGAAGAAATTCTATTTTGTGTAGATATCAGAACAAACCATTCAAAAAATACATCCTAATACTTGAACTTAATAGTGATCACTTCACAAAAAAAGTTTCCCTCTATTAAGGGGGTTTTCCAATTCACTATTTGGTCATGAGGCCAATGATTGGTTAAAGTGATCATGTGACTAGGACAGAGCATGAGCAGAGATATATAATGCCGCCAAGCTGCACACACTCAAATACAGCAGCCAATCACAAGCTTCAGCAGTCATGGGACGAATAATGGTATATCACAGCTTCCTATATCGCCACAGACCACCAGAGCGGCCTGTACTGGACCTACAAGGGTTACAGAAGAAATGCATGCCAACATGTACTGTCTTGAAACAACCTCTGATTTAATATTCTGGATTTTTTGAGACAATAAACTGTTGATAACAAGTCCACCTCTTGGAAGAACCTGGTAGTGTCGCGGGTGGGGAGGACGCCGTCGCTGCTGCGCTCTCGCTAACGCTCGGGTCTGGCGCTGCTGCGGCTGCTCGGTGGCTCGAGCGGTGGGCCGGATCCGGGGACTCGAGCGGCGCTCCTCGCCCATGAGTGAAAGGGATGGTTGGTTTGGGGGATTTAGTCCGTGACGCCACCCACGGGTCGTGGTGAAGATAGGCACCACTGCTGCTGATGACGGGGATCCCGGGAGCGATGGTAGGGAGCAACTGGGATGTTGTTTTCCCCCTCCTTGGGTAGGGGTCGGTGGTCCCGGGGCCCGGTGATGTGGTGACGGGGAGGCAGGGTCGGTGAGGTGCAGGGTTGCAGGGACAGCGCGGTGCGGTGTCGGATGGCACGGGTGTACTCACTCAGCAAGAAAGGTACAAAGTCCTCGGTAAACCAAACGGCTGGATGGACGGGTCCCGCAGCCGGTTGCAGTGCTTCTCCCCGGACAGGTGATGGCGGCTGTCTTTCCCTGCACCTTAATGTTCTTCTTTCTGACTACTATGGATTCCCAACGGTAGTCCGCTCCCCGGTGTATGGGTACCGGAGGAGCCCATTTGCCCGCAGACGCTGGCCCTTGGGTCTCTAGCCTCAGGCGGTAGCTGTATACCCTCACAGTGTGGGCTGTTGCCTTCAATCGGGACTTTTGCTGTTGTGAAACCCCTGGGGTTCCAGTCACATTCGGATCTGACTATTGTCGTCGGCTCCAAGCCTGGTCGGGGTCCGATGGCCCTGCCTGTGTGTGCTGGCTTCACTTCGCTCCCCGGTCGGTACCGGCAGGCCGTCGCCCGTCCCCGGTCCTACTGTTCCGCGTTGCTCCACCACTCCTGCAGACGGCCACCACCATCTGCCAACCTTGCTGTTAGTGCCTGGGCCACAAACCCAGACACCCAAGTGTTTTCTCCTCTCACTTCGAACTCCTAACTCTATCTGACACTTTTCCCGCCTCCAGGCCTGTGAACTCCTCGGTGGGTGGAGCCAACCACTTATCTCCACCCCACCTGGTGTGGACATCAGACACTGGAGGGAGGCAACAAGGATTTTTGTTTGGCTGGTGTCCCTGTCTAATGGGGGTGGGGTGTTTGTGTGTTACCTGTGACGACCTGGCTAGGCCAGGGCGCCACAGTAGCGCTACCATAGGGGAAATAAATTACTACATGTTGTCTTGTCAACTCCATGGGTATCTCTGAAAGAGACAGATACTTCAGATCGAGAAACACTCTTTGTACCGACCGTGCACTCTGGATCTTGAACAGGCGACTTCCTCTATATAACAGACTTCTCAAATACGTAACCCGAAGAAATAATCTGGAGCATATGTTGGTATAAGTACAGTATAGGTGCACATTTACACTGTGGCCATTAACAGCCATAACCTGGGGTAATTTCAAATACCCTGCAGTAAGTAAATAGTAATTGTACAGGTAAAGAGCATAGGACACTTAGTTGATACCATTTTGATCAAAAAAGCCTGGAAGCCATTCCACCACGACAAGGTGTATCCCACCTGGATGGTAAATCTTGTATTAAACCTCTCTAAGTGCCTGCAGGCCTCAATGGATGGGGGCAGAGCAGTACGCAGACCTGACTGTCTGAACACCTGCCAGTGGAAAGCCACATGGACTAAATGCTCATCCCAAAAAGGGGGCACCATGTTTGTGAATGTACAAGGTAGACAAAACTGTGTACTGTATTTAGACTACATAGCTTTCCATGGTCAGGTGTTTAGACAGTTGGGTCTGCGTCCTGCTCTACCCATCCATTGAGGTCTCCTGGCCTGTAGAGAGGTAGGTTTAATAGGACCATCCTGATATTCGCTCATTTTATTTTCTCAAATAGGTAATATGAGAATGGGTTTCTTAAACTATTCTTCACTTTTAAGAAGTCATACCTTCATTTTTTTACATTTTGAGTTTTTGACTCAAAACTCATAACTTCCTTACACAGAATACTTTTGGTAACCAATGACTAAATGTACAAAACCTCAACATTTTTTCAGAACAATGTATGAAGAAAAATCAGTGAAACATATCATTGTACTTCTGAGATAGCTGCCTCTTGATATTTAGGCTTGATAAAAGCCGTATTGTGGCTGAAACATCCCCTTTCACCTGATTAGGTGTTTTGACCAATCAAGAATCTGATCAAAGGATTGCTCTGGTGTCTCGGACACATTCTAGGTGGGAAGTTGGAGCAAGAGAGCATTGAGCTAGTAGAGATGAGCATGGGAAGTCCACAAGGATATGCTAACCACCACTGATTCTGGACCATTTTTTCTTTTATGCCCCTCTGATCCAAAGTTATGCCCTCTAGTAATAAAGAGATAAATGTTCTCTTCAGCCAACTGGGCGTGCACTACAAAACGTCTCTGTGGGCATGGCCGTCTTTTGATTGGCCAGCATCAGAGGAGAAAAGCACATGCCAACAGAGAAGGAAATGTTCCCAGATATAAGGAAAACCTGCAGCATTATTATTGGGGGGCATATCAATGGATCAGAGGGGCACAGAAGAAAAAAACAAACTGTTCATTTTACATGAAAAAATTCAGTGAAAAATACTCCTTCAGTACAGGAGCAAAGGAAACTTTATAGCGGGTGCCCTGTTTTTCTGAGCAGGCGTAAATTAAACTAGCTTTACCTATCCACCATACAGAAATGTCTACTAGTCTATTTTCTCAGGGTGCTATAATGTCAGGTATTATAAATGGTAGGTGGGGGCCCTGATAGACATTGGAGGGGTATTTATTGACCCTCATTTTTTATTTTTTTTTCACGTATTTTTCCACTCAATAGTTATGAAATTTTGGCTGATTAGCTCAAACCAGATTCATGATAAATATTCATTGCTCCATGTTATGAATGAGATTAACAAGTGTCTACTGTACGAGTGCCTGACTCAGTGTTTACTGCAGTGTACGGCACGCTGACTCACAAAATTACTTACACTTGTAATGACTAATGCTACAATTTCCATGGACAGATTCTTCCTAAAAGGTAACTGTGATTCCCGTTACAAGTCCTTAGGTTTTGATAGCAATATAGAGAATTTTATACCAGCATCAAACACAATAACCGAACTCAAGTAACATCTTAGTACACGTCCCTGATTACAAGACAGTAATGCATTATGCAAACTTATTCATGGTGTATATTAAAGTGCAAAACAATGATAATTAGGGCGGGGTGGATTTCAAAGCTTATGAGGGGTGCAGCTTGTGAATGAGCCCTTCACATGCTGATATAGTTAAGGATAGCGTAGCTCCGGGGGCACCTCTGACGGTGGGGCCCAGGGCGACTGCACCATCTGCCCCCCAGTAGCTGAGCCACTACTGAGGATGTCAGAATAGCTAGGTGTTAAGGAGGGCTATTGGATCAAATACTTAATTAACCTTGAGACGTAGGGGATTGTGAGGAAACACCGATGAAACATATTATTTCACCTTACATAGTTTGTTCAGATACATACACGTGACACAGATCTAAAGATGGCTGCCGCTCCCTGTCCAGTACACCCTGCCCTGGTATGCAAGGAATGCAGGGAATGTCCAGATGTAAGAAGATCACCATATAAGGAGAAGACCCACTGGCCAACAAAAGGACCATGATGACCTCATGGACTAACCCACTGATGACCTCATGGACCAAGCCACTGATGACCTATGAACCCACTGATGACCTCATGGACCAACCCACTGATGACCTCATAGACCAACCCACTGATGACCTCATGGACCAACCCACTGATGACCTCATGGACAAACTCATTGATGACCTCATGGACCAACCGACTGCTAATGGAAACACTTGAGCATGCTCTTTTTTCTTGTTTTTATAAGTAGGAGCTCTGTTAAAATAAAGGCAGTTGAAGTCGTGCCATTCTCTGATCAAGGAGAGATTTACATCCGACTGTGTGTCTGGTGTCAAACGCACAGCAATCACTCACAGAGGTATGGACAATACGTGATCATGAGGAAACTAAAGCAAGGAAGGAAATAATCAGACAACAAGAGTATTTACACAACACACCAGACAACACAGAGAAGTTCACCAGCAACTGAATATCAAAGCACAAGGACCAGTATCGGCATGGGAGACCAGGCTCCACCATCTTAAAAAGGGTGGCGGCGACTGCAACATGTGATTCCAGCAGTAATCCACATGCTAGCAGAAATTAATGCCTGCAAGCCTGATTGCTAAAATGAGCACAGCTGCTCGACACCAGAGCCTGTCTGCGCAACTCAAAAGCAGCATCGTGTGGAGTGTCTGACTCTGCTGTGTGAACAGCGTCAGAAGAAGTCCTCACAGTCGACAAGTTTTGAGCCAGACACCGTGTGACAGTGGTCCAGCCTCCTTATGACAAGCAATCAATATTACATTGGAGAGGGACCAAGTCTTCATATCATACAATCATCTGTTTGCAGGACCAGTGGCTCCCATTGGCGTGCCGCAGCCTCTTAGATGTCTACATCGTGTTCGCACTTGCTTGTGCCATATTTTTAGTAGCAGCAGTGTGAGGTACTGCAGCCTTGTCTCATTTATTTGAAAAGTTTTTCTATCATACAGAAATGTCCAGCGTCCAACAATCTTCTCTACATTTTTAACTTCAAGTAATATAAATTTCAGCATATTCTCCCAACTAGGCATATTGTACCACCAACAGTATCAAGTGTGGCTTATGAATAATATAAAGTGGTGTGAACACATATTCATACCCCGAGATGTTTTCCACATTTTTCACTTTACACCCACAAACTTAAATGTATTTTTTGGGGATTTTATGTGATATACCAACACTAAGGCGGGCTTTGCACACTACGACATCGCAAGCCGATGATGCGATGCCGAGCGCGATAGTCCCCGCCCACGTCGCAGCTGCGATATCATTGTGATAGCTGCCGTAGTGAATATTATTGCTACGGCAGCTTCACATGCACTCACCTGCCGTGCGACGTTGCTCTGGCTGCCGAACCGCATCCTTATTAAGGGGGCAGGTCGTGCGGCGTCACTGCGACCTCACACGGCAGGCGGCCAATAGGAGCGGAGGGGCGAAGATGAGCGGGATGTAAACATCCCGCCCACCTCCTTCCTTCCGCATAGCCGAGGGGAGTCGCGGGGACGCAGGTAGGAGATGTTCCTCGCTCCTGCGACTTCACACACAGCGATGTGTGCTGCCGCAGGAGCGAGGAACAACATCGGACCGTCGCGTCAGCGTAATTATGGAATTCGCCGACGCTACACCGATGATACGATTACGACGATTTTGCGCTCGTTAATCGTATCATCTAGGATTTACACACTACGATGTCGAGAGCGACGCAGGAAGTGCGTCACTTTCGACATGACCCCACCGACATCGCACCTGCGATGTCATAGTGTGCAAAGCCCGCCTAAGTAGCAAGTATTTATGAAGTGTAAAGGAAATAATACATTGTTTTCTAAATATTTTAAAAATATAAATCTGAAAATTGTGACGTGCATTTGTATTCAACCCCCTGTAGTCTGATACATCTATATAAAATCCTGAGTGACCTATTGCCTCCAGACATCACTTAATTAGTAAATGGAGTCCACCTGTATGTAAGTTATTCCCAGTATAAAATACAACTCTTCTGTGAAGGCCACAGAGGTTTGTTTGAGAACATTAGGGATCAAACAGGATAATGAAAACCAAGGAAAACAAAAGACAGGTCAGGGATAAAGTTGTGGAGAAAAGTAAAGTAGGGTTGTGTTAGCCCAAAGCATAAAAATTAGCCCAAGCTCTAAATATCTCACGGAGCACTGTTCAATCCATTATCAAAAGATGGAAGGAGTATGGCACAACTGCAACCAAGACCTGGCCATCCACCTAATCTGCCATCCCAAGTAAAGAGAGCACTAATTAGAGAAACAGCCAAGAGGCCCATTGTCACTTTGAAGGAGCTGCAGAGAATTAAAGCTCAGGTGGGATAATCTGTCCACAGATTAGTTGTATACTCCACAAATATGGCTTTCATAGAAGAGTAGAAAGAAGCCATTTTTGAAAGCAAGACATAAGAAGTCCCATTTGCAGTTTGCAAAAAGCCATGTAGGGTACACAGCTAGCAAGTGGAAGAAGGTGATCTGGTCAGATGAGAGCAAAGTAGAACTTTTTATGCTAAATGCAAAATGCTATGTGAGGTGGAATACTAATACCATCACCACTGTCAAACATTGCAGAATCATGCTGTGGAGAGGCTTTTCTTCAGCAGAGACAGGGAAGCTGGTCAGACTGGATGGGAAGATGGATGGAGCTAAATACATGACAATTCTGAAGGAATTCTGCAAGAGGCTTGAGACTCGGTGTAGGTTCACCTTCCAGCAGGACAACGATCCTAATCATACTGCCAGAGCTACAATGGATGGTTTAGATCAGAGGTCTCAAACACGCGTCCCACGGGCCGCATGCGGCCCCTGGGGCTGCTTTTTGCGGTCCGCAGACCCTGTGACGATCGAAGCTCTATGCCGGGAGCTGACGCCGGCAGGCAGGGTTTCATAGTATAATTGAATCATTTGCGGTGCCGCGCAGAGGAGCTCACCAATGGATGACGCGGCTAATCAGATGCAAGGAGGTGATGTCGCTGTATGACGCCACCTCTTTGCATCTGATGGGCCGGTGGCAGCCATTTGTATAGTGCTCATAGCTCCTCTGCGCGGCACCGCAAGAGAGCTGCGATCGTAACGGGGTCTCCAGGCTGCAAAAAGCAGGTATGTGTCCAAAATCAGAATCCACTGTGTCGAGTCTCCTCTGCAGGAGAATACAGGAGACCGCAGCTTTTCGTGCTCACAATCTGGGTTCGGGCCGCTGCGGTCTCTATACTACAAGGATGAGCACAATACTACAAGGATGAGCACAATACTACAAGGATGGGCACAATACTACAAGGATGGGCACAATACTACAAGAATGGGCACAATACCACAAGGATGAGCACAATACTACAAGGATGATCACAATACCACAAGGATGAGCGCAAAACTACAAGGATGGGCACAATACTACAGGGCACAATACTAGAAGGATGAGCACAATACTACAAGGATGAACACAATACTACAAGGATGAGCACAATACTACAAGGATGAACACAATACTACAAGGATGAGCACAATACTACAAGGATGAGCACAATACTACAAGGATGAGCACAATACTACAGGGCACAAAACTACAAGGATGGGCACAATACTACAGGGCACAATACTACAAGGATGGACACAATACTACAAGGATGGGCACAATACTACAAGGATTCATGATTAAGGGTGAGTGCTTTCACCTGATACGCGTTATGCTGGTCATGTCATTCTTTGTGTCTGCATGATAAAATAAAGACGTGATTTTTTTGCCTGAAGAGCTGGACATCCTCATCTTTTGCATTATTTTGGGCTGTGGCAGTGCCTGTCCGTGCTCCAGGACGAAATCAAGACTGAGCTTTTTCCACGGTGAGCTGATTCATACTATTGAACAATACTACAAGGATGGGCACAATACCACAAGGATGTGCACAATACTACAAGGTTGGGCACAATACTACAAGGATGGGCACAATACTACAAGGATAGGCACAGTACTACAAGACTAGGCACAATACTACAAGGATGGGTACAATACTACAAGGATGGGCACAATACTACAAGGATGAGCACAATACCACAAGGATGAGCACAATACCACAAGGATGAGCACAATACTAGAAGGATGGGCACAATACTACAGGGCACAATACTAGAAGGATGAGCACAATACTACAAGGATGAGCACAATACTACAAAGGATGGGCACAATACTACAAGGATGGGCACAATACTACAAGGATGAGCACAATACTACAAGGATGAGCACAATACTACAAGGATGTGCACAATACTACAAGGATGAGCACAATACTACAAGGATGTGCACAATACTACAAGGTTGGGCACAATACTACAAGGATGGGCACAATACTACAAGGATGGGCACAATACTCAGGGCACAATACTACAAGGATGGGCACAATACTAGAAGGATGGGTACAATACTACAAGGATGAGCACAATAGTACAAGGATGGGCACAATACAACAGGGCACAATACTACAAGGATGGGTACAACACTACAAGGATGGGCACAACACTACAAGGATGGGCACAATTCTACAGGGCACAATACTACAAGGAGGAGCACAATACTACAGGGCCCAATACTAGATGGATGAGCACAATACTACAAGGATGAGTACAATACTACAAGGATGAGCACAATACTACAAGGATGAGCACAATATACAAGGATGTGCACAATACTACAAGGATGTGCACAATACTACAAGGTTGGGCACAATACTACAAGGATGGGCACAATACTACAAGGATAGGCACAGTACTACAAGAATAGGCACAATACTACAAGGATGGGTACAATACTACAGGGCACAATACTACAAGGATGAGCACAATACCACAAGGATGAGCACAATACCACAAGGATGGGCACAATACTACAGGGCACAATACTAGAAGGATGAGCACAAAACTACAAGGATGGGCACAATACTACAAGAATGAGCACGATACTACAAGAATGAGCACGATACCACAAGGATGAACACAATACCACAAGGATGAGCACAATACTACAAGGATGAGCACAATACTACAAGGATTGGCACAATACTACAACGATGAGTAGGATGGACTCTACATGCCTGGTTCCCACCGTGAAACATGGAGGAAGAGGTAAGATGGTGTGGGGGTGCTTTGATGGTGACACTGTTGGGAATTTATTCAATATTGAAAGCATACTGAACCAGCATGGCTACCACAGCATCTTGCAGCGACATGCTATTCCATCCGGTTTGCGTTTAGTTGGACCATCATTTATTTTTCAACAGTACAATGACCCGAAACACACCTTCAGGCTGTGTAAGGGCTATTTGACTAAGAAGGAGACTGATGGGGTGGTACGCCAGATGACCTGGCCTCCACAGTCACCAGACCTGAACCCAATTGAGATGGTTTGGGGTGAGCTGGACCGCAGAGTGAAGGCAAAAGTGCTAAGCATCTCTGGGAACTCCTTCAAGACTGTTGGAAGACCATTTCCGGTGACTACCTCTTGAAGCTCATCAAGAGAATGCCAAGAGTGTGCAAAGCAGTAATCAAAGCAAAAGGTGGCCACTTTGAAGAACCTAGAATATAAGACATATTTTCAGTTGTTTTACACTTTTTTGTTAAGTATTTCATTTCACATGTGTTAATTCATAGTTTTGATGCCTTCAATGTGAATCTACAATTCTCAGAGCCAAGAAAATAAAGAATACTCTTTGATTGAGAAGGTGTGTACAAACCTTTGGTCTGTACTATATATATATATATATATATATATATATATGTATATAAACAAAAAAAGTGCAGGTTTGTTATAATCAAGCAAAAAATGTTCAAAATAGTGATCCAAAGGTGTATAGAAAAAAACCATGGAATCATTAAAAATGTCACTTTGTCCTGCAAAGAATGCAGCCCTCCTCAATTTTTTTTTTCTAAGTGCGGCCCACTCCCCCAGCTGAGTTTGAGACCCCTGGTTTAAATCAAAGCATATTCATGTATGTGAATGGCCCAGTCACAGTCCAGACCTAAATCCCTTTGTGAACATGTGGCAAGACTTGAAAATTGCTGTTCACAGACATCTCCATCTAACCTCACTAAGCTACAACAATTTTGCAGGGAAGAACGGACAAACATTTCAGTCTCTAGATGTGCAATACTTATAGAGACACACCCCAAAAGACTTGCAGCAGTAATTGCAGTGAAAGGTGGTCCTATAAAGTATTGACTCAGGGGGCTGAATACAATTGCACATCACAATTTTCAGATTTAGATTTTTAGAATATTTAAAAAAAAAACAAACAAAAAACCATGTATCATTTCCTTTACATTTCACAAATACTTGCTACTTAGTGTTAGTATATCACATAAGATCCAATAATATACATTTCTGGGTATAGTGTGAAAAAATGTGCAAACGTTCACAGGGTATGAATATTTTTTCAAGGCACTGTATATATTTTTTACAAAACTTATCCCCTAATTCATATGAAACAATTATTGAAATTCATTAGAAATAACAGTATAAAAAATGATCAAACTATTTTGTGCCACATGGTAACATACAGTGACACCCGAAAGTGTTGTCACCTTTCAAATTATTCCAGAAAATAAAGTTTTTCTTGTGGGTAAATAACTTTGTTTCAAGAATGTGATGCTCGTTCAAACTCACCTGTGGCAATAACAGGTGTGGGCAATATGAAAATCACACCTGGAACCAGATAAAAATAGGAGAAGTTGACTCAACTTTGCATTGTAAGTCTGTGTGTGCAACACTAAGCATGGAGTACAGAAAGGGGAGAAGAGAACTGTCGGATGACTTGAGAACTAAAATTGTTGAAAAATATCAACAATCTCAAAGTTACAAATCCATTTTTAGAGATCTTGATGTTCCTTTGTCCACAGCATGCAAAATAAATCAAGAAGTTTAAAATTCATGGCACTGTAGCTAATCTCCCTGGACGTGAGCAGAAGAGAAAAACTGAGGAAAGGTTGCAACACAGGATAGTCCACATGGTGGATAAGCAGCCGCAATCAAGGTGTGGACAAATGAGACCAAGATAGAGCTTTTAGGGAAAGCACATAATTTTATTGTTTACCAAAAAGGGAATAATGCCAGCAAAAAAAGGAACACCGTACCTACAGTCAAATATGGTGGAGGTTCAAAGATGTTTTGGGGTAGTTTTGCTGCTTCTGGCACTGGGTGCATTGACTGTGTGCAAGATATCATTAAATTTGAAGTGCTTGAAAAATCCTTCAAATCCAAAAAACGTGGCGCTGATCCCCAAATATATTATATCAGAAGACATTTTATTCGGCTACTATAAAATATTACATAAAATATTACAACGCGTTTCGGCTAAAAATCTTAAAAAAAGACAGCCTTCTTCAGGTAAATAACATTATTTTTATCTTCATGCAGTTACATTTTGGCACTGTTATAGTGCCCATATACTGTACCTTACACAATGTGACAATGATACTCACTCAGCTGCTGGTTGAGGTAATGACAGGAACAGTTTTGATTTAAAAACTGGTAATTTCAGTTTGCAAAAACCACTCTCCAGGAAAAAATAAACGCTAGCCTTACTCCGGCATAAAGTAAATCAAACAGAAAATAAGAAGTCCTTTTTGGTTGCAGAATCGCCCGCTCAAGAGAATACACACTTCCTTTCCACAGGAGTCCCACTGGAGGTGTAGCAACCTCCACACACAGGCCACGTGTGAGAAAAACAGTCTCCATTTTACCTTATGTATCACATCCATGGGTGGGGGTATGTGAGCAGCCAGACCCTCCCATCTCTCCAGCCACTTGTAAAACCCAGTCCTGACAAGCCATAATAACTCTTAGCACTAAATGTACTAGAGCTTACCCCAGGCTTACATCACTGAGGATAACCACCTCTGTGATACTTACCACCCATCGACTACATGTCCGATAGTACATCTAAATTGTCCTGCTCCCCCATACACATGAAAGCCTGACTAAGTATATTACATATACTGTACATGTATGAGGCAAGTACAAAGTTCCTTATATTTGCTGATACTGTCAATTTACACAAACATTCTCAGACTCTCCGGGTCACACTGCGCTCTGCGTAACCGAAAGAGTCTTTCACTATGTAAATCTATGGAAAGTCAGAACGAGGCTCCATAATATTGTAAAGGAGACTTCTGGCTCCCGCAGAATAGAGCAGAGAGTGAGCCAGAGAGTCAACAGAGCAGCGACGTCACTGAGACGAGGAGCGGCACTGGATACCGGAGGAGACGGCGAGGTGAGTATAGTACTACCACACACACACACACACACACACACACACACATTACAGGCACACACACACACACATTACAGGCACACACACACACACATTACAGGCACACACACACACACACACACACACACACACACATTATAGGCACACACACACACACACACATTACAGACACACACACACACACACACTATAGGCACACACACACACATTACAGGCACACACACACACACACACACACACACACACACATTACAGGCACACACACACATTATAGGCACACACACACACACACATTATAGACACACACACACACACATTATAGGCACTCACACACACACACACACAATTATAGGCACACACACACACACACATTATAGGCACACACACACACACACACACACATTATAGGCACACACACACACACACACATTATAGGCACATATGCACAGTTTTAATGAAATAAAAACCCTTCATGGGAGGACTACTTTACATAATAGAAACATATTTTCGAACACATAAAAAATTTATTGAAGTATCTCCTAACAGGAATGTTCACACATTAGGGGAATCTACTAATGCTATTTGGCTGATTTTGGTTCCATAGAAAAGAATGGTGTTCGGCCTACATGTCGCACTCATAAAGGCCACAAGTTTACCAACAAGCAGCCTGTAAAAAGTCTGTTGCGCCTCAGCCTTCCAAAGTGTGTGATAACAATGGCGCATTCAGCATCAGGTTCATCAGCTGATGCCGAATATACCTGAACAGATGGGGGCAGATGCAGGAGCACACGTGTAGGCCCAACAGCTCTACAACCAGCACCAAAAAACCTGCTGCTAAATCTCATCGGAAATACACACTGCTATTACATGGGGAAGAAATGTCTCCATTCAGTGAACCCCGCGCTGAATATGGCCAAAAACACCAACACAGAGCCGCATGCTGTGCTTTATCCAGGGAAAGGCCCCACGGACCCCATTATTATCAATGGCTTCTATTGGGCGCATTCGGTGTTTGGCATGACATGGATCAGGCAATGACAGCAAAGTCTGTAGTTCTGCTCCATGACGGAACAGAATAGAGGAAACGAACAATGCAGTTGTGAACAGGTCCCAATGCGTAAAATACAAAACCAACCAAACACAAAGGCAAGAAATACATGTATCAGTCACAGGCCAAGGTCACAATGTATAGAGGAAATTACATAGACGGACAGATACTGATCTGTGGCCTCAGAATATGACCTTTCTTGGAGTTTATGGGCCGCTTCAAAGCTGTACCAAACTTTTTTGGTTTACTTTTCATGGCAGGGCCACAAGACCATCAGAATGACGGTGTGCCCCATGGTCATATAACACGCACTAACACTGCCGGGCAGGCCACACTGACCATGGTAAGGGCCACTGGGTGGATCAATCACAAGGTCTATCAGCCACCCGAGTATGTCCAGCAAATATGGAGGAGTCCGAGGCACAATCTCCAACACAGCAATACAAACAAGAGATACAGAGATATTTAGATAGTTAATAAGATAGGGATAGATAGATAGATAGATAGATAGATAGATAGATAGATAGCTAGAGGGATAGATGGATAGATAGATAGATAGATAGATAGATAGAGGGATAGATAGATAGATAGAGGGATAGATAGATAGAGGGATAGATAGATAGATAGAGGGATAGATCGATAGATAGAGGGATAGATAGATAGATAGATAGATAGATAGATAGATAGATAGACAGACACCATGGCCTCCACTGGCCAGGACACTGAGATACCAAATAACTCCATCAATATGAATGCTCCTGAAAATAACATAAGTGAACCACAAACCAGAGATATAGAAAAGAGAAGAGAACCAGCCACCAGCAAAATCTCCAGCACAGACCCCCAGCTTCACTCACATACCCCACCCGTGACCTCACAACGTTTTGATACCATCCTAATAATGGACTCAAATGGGAAATACCTGAAAACATGGCGACTATTTCCAGGAAAAAGGGTCAAAAAAATCCACTGTGCAACAATTGAGCAGGTGACAGCACCTGCTCAATTGTTGCACAGTGGATTTTTTTGACCCTTTTTCCTGGAAATAGTCGCCATGTTTTCAGGTATTTCCCATTTGAGTCAATAACCCACGGTTCACAAGCCTAAATCATATTTTTATACACACAGGAACAAACAATCTGCCAGCCCAACACCAGCAGATCGCAGGACAACTGACCCAACTAGCAAAGACGACAAAACTAAAATTCCCAGACAGCAAAATAATTCTATCATCTCTGCTCCCAAGAAATGATGTATCCAGCCAAACTACCCAGAGCATCAACACGGACCTGACCACAAGAATCAAGGCTGTGCCCGACGTGATCCTGGCACAACACCCCTCCATAAAACACCAACACCTCTATGACGACAAGCACCTAAACAAACAAGGGGTCAGCCTACTGGCCAAAGAGCTGAAGGACATTATACTAAACAGAGACCCCATGCCTGGACTCAACAACAACCAAAATCCCATGGAAAGACCCCCAACAATAAAAAGACAGGAAACCCCAATTTCATCACAGGAGGCCAGAAACAAAGCCCTTCACCCAACATCGGGCCATCAGAGGAGGAGACCACCATGGAGGGGACCATCAGCCCCACACAGAGACATGCAGGGCAGAGATATGGAAGAGATTAGAACCCTGCTCAGCACATTGTGCAGGAAACTAACACACTTATAAACCAGTCGTAAATCCAGAGTGTCTTACACAGCCGCACTCATTACAAGGTATATACACATGAGGTATATAGAAAAAAAAAAAAATGACCTCATTCACAATCAGCAGCTGGAACATCCAAGGCCTGAGCACCTCGGCCTTTGGATGTAAAACAAATGACCCCGACTTTATTCAAAGACTGAAGAATATAGACATTCAGATCCTCCTGGAAACATGGACCAGAGCTGAAAACGAATCTCTGGTGCCAATCGGATACAGGGAAATCTCTGTCCCTGCCCTTAAAAATAAAAACACCAAACAGGGCCGCTGCTCAGGAGGAATATTGATCTGGTATAAAGAAGAGCTCCACCAGTACATCAAACCAGTGAAGAGAGGAGGCAGCCACATATGGATCAGAATCAGCAGCTCCATCCTCACCTCTCAGTCCGATGTCTACCTCTGCACCACCTATATACCACCGCCAGAGTCCCCCTACTTCAATCCAGACAGCTTTGAGATCTTACAAGAAGAAGCTACCCATTATCAGGTCCTGGGCAAAGTTCTCATCTTTGGAGACCTCAATGCAAGAACAGGAAGAGAAAAAGACTTTCTGACCACAGATGGAAACATCTACATATTTGGGGCAGAGAACGACAGTCACGACTCAGAACACTCAGAGAGAAACAGCTATGACAGTACAGTCAACAAAAGTGGCAAAAAGCTCCTGAACTTATGTAAAAGTTTAGGTCTTCATATTCTTAATGGACGTACAAAGGGAGACTCACTGGGAAGATATACACTAAACTCCCATGAAGGAAGGAGTGTAGTAGACTACGCCATTACAGATATGGACCCGGCAAATATTAGCGCCTTCATAGTCACCCCACAAACGCACCTGTCAGACCACAGCCAACTTCTCCTGTACATAAAATCTACAGAGAAACCATCCACACAAAAGCCACAGCAGAGCAGCCTCTACAAGCGACCTCCATCCTATAAATGGTCCAAGACATCAGAAATAAAATATAAAGAGGCTCCCAACAGGCCAGAATTACAGGAGATGCTCCACAACTTCTACAGCTACAAGTACAAGTCAAACCCAGAAGGAGTGAATCAAGCTGCAAAAGACCTCAACAAAATATTCCACACCATGGCCAAATTGTCCGACCTCAAACAAGTCAACTACAAGAGGCCAAAAGAAAAGCAGATCAATGGTTGGTTTGACAAAGAGTGTAAAGCCGTTCGAAAGACCCTGAGAACAGCCTCAAACAATAAAAACACAGAGACCCCAACAACCCAGACCTGAGGGAAGCCTATGACACCATACAAAAGCAGTACAAAACCATCTTCAGGAGGAAGAAGCAGAGCTACATCTCTACCAAACTTAGCCAACTCCAAGACGCCCTCAAAAGACAACTCCTTCTGGGAAATATGGAGCCACATGGACACAAAGAGCAAGAAAAAGAATGACACCCATATCCAAAATGGCAACATCTGGCTCCAGTACTTCAGAGACCTCTACAAAGAAATCCCAAAAGAAGGACTAAGCCGAGAGCAGGAAAACATAACATCAAAACTAAAGGCAATGGAAGAGAAAATCAAAAACTTCCAAAACCCACTGGACACACCAATTACATTACAGGAAGTTGCAGAGAAAATCACTTCCATAAAGTGTAAAAAATCTAGTGGTCTGGATGGAATCCCCCCAGAGATGTTGAAGTACAGCCCACCAGAAATTCAACCTGCAATGGTTAAACTGTTCAACATTGTGCTGAGTGCTGGCTACTTCCCTCGTACCTGGAACCAAGGACTCATTACACCGATCCACAAGAGTGGGGACAGGTATGACCCTGCCAACTACAGAGGCATATGTGTCAGCAGTAACTTGGGAAAACTGTTCAACAGCATCCTAAACAAAAGGATCATCAGCTTCCTTACCGAACACAATGTCCTGAGCAAAAGCCAAGCAGGGTTCGTGCCAAACCACCGCACCACGGACCACATCTACACCCTGCACAGTCTCATTCAGAGCCACGTCCACAATACAAAGCATGGGAAGATATACGCCTGCTTTGTAGACTTTAAAAAGGCCTTTGACTCAGTGTGGCACCCGGGCTTGTTCTTAAAAATGCTGGAAAGCGGAATAGGAGGAAAGACCTACGATGTCATCAAAAGCTCCTACACCGAGAACCTCTGCAGTGTGAGTGTGAACGGTAGAAGAACGGCTTATTTCCAGCAGAACCGAGGAGTCAGACAAGGCTGCAGCCTAAGTCCAACGCTCTTCAATATTTACATCAATGAGCTGGCTACTGCTCTAGAATCTTCAACTGCTCCAGGTCTCACACTCCATGACGCCCAGGTGAAATTCTTGCTCTATGCAGATGACCTACTGCTGGTGTCACCAACCGAGAAAGGTCTCCAAGACAACCTACAAATCTTGGAGAAATTCAGCTCCACATGGGCACTACCAATCAATCTAAAGAAAACCAACATCATGGTGTTCCAGAAGAGAAAAAGAAGATTTGACCAGCATCCTTCATTTGTCGTAAACGGCTGCACTCTAACAGGAACAGACAAATACACCTACTTGGGCCTGGAAATTCACCAGTCAGGGAGCTTCAAACAAGCCATAGAGACCCTGAAAAACAAGGCCTGCAAAACCTTTTATGCCAGCCGAAGGAAATTGTATCATCTGAAGCCACCAGTGAGGGTCTGGCTAAAAATCTTCGATTCCATCATTGCCCCAATCCTCCTGTACGGCAGCGAAGTCTGGGGCCCTCACACTTACCCAGATTGGTCAAGGTGGGATTCCAGCCCAACAGAAATATTCCACCTGGAATTCTGTAAGCACCTTCTCCAGGTCCATCGAAGCACCTCCAACAGTGCCTGTCGAGATGAGCTGGGCAGATTCCCTCTACACCTAGCAGCTCTGAAGAGGTCACTATCATTTCAGGCTCACCTACAGAGTAGCAATCCAAGCTGCCATCACCACAAAGCTCTGATATATATACGTGGGCCAGATGAACCAGGACCCCGGGCACAGCTCTCCCAAACCCAACTGGACAAAATAACCAATCACAGCAGCCTGACAAGAACCAGAATCAGGAAGATGGTAGACGAGGGCCAGGAGAGGTATGTCAATGACTGGAGGACCGACATCAACACCTCACAGAAACTAACCACGTACCAGAGACTACAGAGAGACTACAGACTGGCCCCATATCTGGAAAAACTCCCGGATCCCAGAGACCGCAGGACCCTGAGCCGATATAGACTCAGTGCCCACAGTCTAGCCATCGAATCCGGTCGACACAAGCAGAGCTACAAGCCCAGGGAGGACAGACTGTGCCAACACTGTGACCTGGAGGCCCTGGAGGATGAAACCCACTTCCTGCTACACTGCACCAAGTACTCAGCAGTGAGGGACACTCACTTCAGGAGACTCTCCCATCTCTTCCCGGATTTCAGCTCCATGAAGGAGGAAGAGAAAATATATATCCTGCTGGGGGAAGAAGAGAGCGCAGTAGAGATAGCAGCGCGGTATGTGAGCGAATGTCATAGACTCCGAGAAAGAGAACTATGATAAGCCATGGACTTCCATAGCCCCCCATCCCAGATGTGGCCCCCCCAATCCCCACCCTGGATATGCCCCAACCACCGTTACTACAGTCCCCACCCTGGATATGCCCCATCATAAGCCATGGACTTCCATAGCCCCCATCCTAGAAGTGCCCCCACAGTCCCCACCCTGGATGTGCCCCATCCATCCTTCCTACAGTCCCCACCCACCATCCCCACAGCCCCAGTCCCTAATGTACACTTGCTTTGGCAAAACTAATTTGTATTTGGTCCTGCCAATAAAGCTTATTTGATTTGATTTGATAGATAGATAGAGGGAGAGATAGATAGATAGAGGGATAGATAGATAGATAGATAGAGGGAGAGATAGATAGATAGATAGATAGATAGATAGAGGGATAGATAGATAGATAGATAGATAGATAGATAGATAGATAGAAGGAGAGATAGATAGATAGATAGATAGATAGATAGATAGAGGGAGAGATAGATAGATAGATAGAGGGATAGATAGATAGATAGATAGATAGATAGATAGATAGATAGATAGATAGATAGAGGGATAGATAGATAGATAGATAGATAGATAGATAGATAGATAGATAGATAGATAGATAGATAGAGGGATAGATAGATAGATAGAGGGATAGATAGATAGATAGATAGATGGATAGATAGATAGAGGGATAGATAGAAAGATAGATAGATAGATAGAGGGATAGATAGATAGATAGATGGATAGATGGATAGATGGATAGATGGATAGATAGATAGATAGATAGATAGATAGATAGATAGATAGAGGGATAGATAGATAGATAGATAGATAGATGGATAGATGGATAGATGGATAGATGGATAGATGGATAGATGGATAGATGGATAGATGGATAGATAGATAGATAGATAGAGGGATAGATAGATAGATAGATAGAGGGATAGATAGATAGATAGATAGATAGAGGGATAGATAGATAGATAGATGGATAGATGGATAGATGGATAGATGGATAGATAGATAGATAGAAATCTCTATCCCTGCCCTTAAAAATAAAAACATCAAACAGGGCCGCTGCTCAGGAGGAATACTGATCTGGTATAAAGAAGAGCTCCACCAGTACATGACACCAGTGAAGAGAGGAGGCAGCCACATATGGATCAGAATCAGCAGCTCCATCCTCACCTCTCAGTCCGATGTCTACCTCTGCACCACCTATATACCACCGCCAGAGTCCCCCTACTTCAATCCAGACAGCTTTGAGATCTTACAAGAAGAAGCCACCCATTATCAGGTCCTGGGCAAAGTTCTCATCTTTGGAGACCTCAATGCAAGAACAGGGAGAGAAAAAGACTTTCTGACCACAGATGGAAACATCTACATATTTGGGGCAGAGAATGACAGTCACGACTCAGAACACTCAGAGAGAAACAGCTATGACAGTACAGTCAACAACAGTGGCAAAAAGCTCCTGAACTTATGTAAAAGTTTAGGTCTTCATATTCTTAATGGACGTACAAAGGGAGACTCACTGGGAAGATACACACTAAACTCCCATGAAGGAAGGAGTGTAGTAGACTACGCCATTACAGATATGGACCCGGCAAATATTAGCGCCTTCATAGTCACCCCACAAACGCACCTGTCAGACCACAGCCAACTTCTCCTGTACATGAAATCTACAGAGAAACCATCCACACAAAAGCCACAGCAGAGCAGCCTCTACAAGCGACCTCCATCCTATAAATGGTCCAAGACGTCAGAAATAAAATATAAAGAGGCTCCCAACAGACCGGAATTACAGGAGATGCTCCACAACTTCTACAGCTACAAGTACAAGTCAAACCCAGAAGGAGTGAATCAAGCTGCAAAAGACCTCAACAAAATATTCCACACCATGGCCAAATTGTCCGACCTCAAACAAGTCAACTACAAGAGGCCAAAAGAAAAGCAGATCAATGGTTGGTTTGACAAAGAGTGTAAAGCCGTTCGAAAGACCCTGAGAACAGCCTCAAACAATAAACACAGAGACCCCAACAACCCAGACCTGAGGGAAGCCTATGACACCATACAAAAGCAGTACAAAACCATCCTCAGGAGGAAGAAGCAGAGCTACATCTCCACCAAACTTAGCCAACTCCAAGACACCCTCCAAGACAACTCCTTCTGGGAAATATGGAACCACATGGACACAAAGAGCAAGAAAAAGAATGACACCCATATCCAAAATGGCAACATCTGGCTCCAGTACTTCAGAGACCTCTACAAAGACATCCCAAAAGAAGGACTAAGCCGAGAGCAGGAAAACATAACATCAAAACTAAAGGCAATGGAAGAGAAAATCAAAAACTTCCAAAACCCACTGGACACACCAATTACATTACAGGAAGTTGCAGAGAAAATCACTTCCATAAAGTGTAAAAAATCTAGTGGTCTGGATGGAATCCCCCCAGAGATGTTGAAGTACAGCCCACCAGAAATTCAAGCTGCAATGGTTAAACTGTTCAACATTGTGCTGAGTGCTGGCTACTTCCCTCGTACCTGGAACCAAGGACTCATTACACCGATCCACAAGAGTGGGGACAGGTATGACCCTGCCAACTACAGAGGCATATGTGTCAGCAGTAACTTGGGAAAACTGTTCAACAGCATCCTAAACAAAAGGATCATCAGTTTCCTTACCGAGCACAATGTCTTGAGCAAAAGCCAAGCAGGGTTCGTGCCAAACCACCGCACCACGGACCACATCTACACCCTGCACAGTCTCATTCAGAGCCACGTCCACAATACAAAGCATGGGAAGATATACGCCTGCTTTGTAGACTTTAAAAAGGCCTTTGACTCAGTGTGGCACCCGGGCTTGTTCTTGAAACTGCTGGAAAGCGGAATAGGAGGAAAGACCTACGATGTCATCAAAAGCTCCTACACCGAGAACCTCTGCAGCGTGAGTGTGAACGGTAGAAGAACGGCTTATTTCCAGCAGAGCCGAGGAGTCAGACAGGGCTGCAGCCTAAGTCCAATGCTCTTCAATATTTACATCAATGAGCTGGCTACTGCTCTAGAATCTTCAACTGCTCCAGGTCTCACACTCCATGATGCCCAGGTGAAATTCTTGCTCTATGCAGATGACCTACTGCTGGTGTCACCAACCGAGAAAGGTCTCCAAGACAACCTACAAATCTTGGAGAAATTCAGCTCCACATGGGCACTACCAATCAATCTAAAGAAAACCAACATCATGGTGTTCCAGAAGAGAAAAAGAAGATTTGACCAGCATCCTTCATTTGTCGTAAACGGCTGCACTCTAACAGGAACAGACAAATACACCTACTTGGGCCTGGAAATTCACCAGTCAGGGAGCTTCAAACAAGCCATAGAGACCCTGAAAAACAAGGCCTGCAAAACCTTTTATGCCATCCGAAGGAAATTGTATCATCTGAAGCCACCAGTGAGGGTCTGGCTAAAAATCTTCGATTCCATCATCGTCCCAATCCTCCTGTACGGCAGCGAAGTCTGGGGCCCTCACACTTACCCAGATTGGTCAAGGTGGGATTC